>NW_024720711.1:566916-651743 GCF_018991925.1 Homarus americanus
ATCAATGTGCTTCGTTCGGTGCATGTGCTTTATTTTCATTTAGCACCGTTTAAAGAGGCCATTGTTTATGATCAACAACCAGAAAACAGGCAGATACATCACTCAAAAAAATATGAGGGAACATGGTATGATACAAGACATGATAAAATTGAACGAGGAGGATGAACAAATAGACAGAGACTGATAAAAGCTAAGGAGTGTGGTTAAAATGAACCAAAAAAAGGAATAAATGGAACTAGTGATTTGGGGACGAGATAGGTGAGCAAGGGCAAACAAACTGGTGAAAGTGTTTGTGTGAATGTGCATGCTTGGTGTCAATGTATGGAGTAAGGTGTACGTTGAGGAAGACATGTGAGCCAGTTAGTCTTCCACGTGAAGATTTTTATATTGCAAATCACAAAATTACTTAAGTCACCTTATACAACATGTTTTAAACCACGGTGAATGGAAACAAATCTTCTTATTGACCATAAAATTTCACCACACAAAGACAGCGTGCAGAGGTGTTAGCTCTCTCCCATTGCCTCCTGTCAATATACATACACATCTCTTTACCAAAGGAAGTGTATACAAAGATACCGTAAAGGGAGCTGGGCAGCCTCACCCATCATGGAGACATAAACAAGTCGGACTACCCATAACACTATTAACCTCCCCACTACACATAACCACTATTTCATCCACTCCCTCTAGGTATGCCTTCTATTGCCCTCACATCTCCACCCCTTGGGGATGTAGCTGGATAAAATAGTTCAGTCTTCTTTTGCCTCCTAGTATCAGAATAGGAAATACAAAATAAGATAGAATGTCATCACCATCACATTAAACGAAGAGTGATATAACACGGGAAGCAATAAACCCCGGCAAGTACCAATACCTAGTGAAACCGGCAAGAGAATTTGTGAGTTTAATGGCTCACCTCTTCTGTTCCACAGGGGTAAGAATTGGGGGCAAGGTGTGGTGGGTGGTAGGGGTAAAACAGGGCATGGAGGTCCGGTGGGGGCAGCCTAAGGTAGTGTGCCTTTCTGCAATCAGATGTGTGCATTATGTTGTGGCCAGAGGTGGAGGGTTTCTGTGTGCCTAGCGATATTTGCTGGCACTCAGACTTGCTGATTCTGCTTCTATTACTCTGGACCAATGGTGATTATTTTGCTGTGGACCATTGGTGGCGTGTTAGTGTTACTGAAGACACTTGGAATTATAATCTGAACTGTTACTGTGGACTAATGTTGATTGTATTGTTAGTGTTTACCATGGATAGTATTTACTGAATCATGTGTTATTGTATGTATGTATGTATGTATGTATGTATGTATATATATATATATATATATATATATATATATATATATATATATCTATCTATCAATAATTATATTATATATATATATATATATATATATATATATATATATATATATAAATTTTAGTCCATATAACACGCGGTTTTGAACATATAATCAACAGACCTTACTCCAAGCAGAATCAAGACCCTCGACCTGCTTGGTGTGACATTTGAACTGCACCGGCTAGGCCACAAGGACACAAAAAGAAGTTCTAGACTCTGTTATATTTCACTAAAGCCTGTTCATCGAGCATTTAGTGATACAGTGAACCTCATTGGAAACTGCCGTGCCTCTTATGTGGTGTCAGTGGCATTTTCCGAATCCAGCTGGTATGAAACGCGAGTACATATATATCTTCATTTTTGGTTCATATAACACGCGGACTTTAGACATATAATCAACATACTCTTCAGCAGGAATCGAACCCTCGACCTACTGGGTGTGACTAGGGGAACGCCACGGCTGAGCCACAAGGATACAAAAGCAGTTCTGTACTATATATTTCACACAAGCTCTGTTCATCGAGCTGATGGCGCTGTGAACTCTCGTTAGAAACTTGCATTATTACATGGGCTCAGTAGCATTTTCCTGAATCCAGCTAGTATGAGCAGAACACATATATACTTTCTTTTTTAGTCCATATAACCTTGGACTTTGAACATATAATCAACGACCTCACAAGCAAAGATCGAACCCTCTAGGCCTACTGGGTGTGACTGAGAACGCTACTAGCTAGCCACAAGGACACTAAAGCAGTTCTAGACTCTGTTATATTTCACACAAAACTGTTCATCGGAGCTGATGGGTGAAGCACGTGGGAAACTGCCCGTGCTCTTATTATGGTGTCGGTAGAATCGAATCCAGCTGAAACGCGAGGTACTATATGTAGCATTTTAGTCCATATAACATGCGGACTTGAACATATAATCAACGACCTCACCAGCAAGAATCAGGCACTGACCCTACAGAGTCTAGAACTTTTAGTGTCCTTGTCTTGGCAGCTGTATTGATATATATATATATATATATATATATATATATATATATATATATATATATATATATATATATATATATATATATATATGATTGCCAGGCGCTGTGGTAGGAAAGAACCGAGTGGTGGGAGGAGGGAGGTGGGAGGGGGAGTGGTGGGGAAGGGGCGAGTGTGTGAGGAAGGGGCAGAGTGGTGGGAAGAAAGAGTGGTGGGAAGAAAGGGGCGAGTGGTGGGAAGGGAGTGGTGGGAAGGGGCAGTGGTGGGGAGAAAAGGGCAGGTGGTGGGGAGAAAGGGCGTGGTGGGGAGAAAGGGCAGTGGTGGAGAGAGTGGTGGCGGGATACATGGCAGCAGGGACACGGACACAGTTGCCGGAGTCAAACTGAACTCTCTCCGTGCATGGTATCCTCAGGGGGTGTCGTTGGGCCTGGGCGAACGGCGTCTGTATGTAAACCACAAGATACATCTGGTCAGGTTTATGTGTTATTTATATAAATGTTTGCTGCTGGACACTTTTCTGTAGCAAATTGCTTTGATTACGTAGGCATTACATACACCAGCAGACTTCACAGGTGGTAAAAATAGGAGTTTTGAGAGAAACATATATCATGCAAAATACATTATGGCACATTGGAAAATAATTCATACTGCACCTCTGTCGATATTATTAAGGGATCTACATAAGGTACCATCAACACATTATGGTGAAAAATGTATGTCTTCGCCTATAAAGGACATTTACTAATGGCCAACATAGTCATAAGATAAAAATATATAGTTGCATTTGAAGACACTTGGGCTTTTGTATCTCTCTGGGGACTGGTTTTAATTTCATTCATCCATCAGGTCTCTCCTTCCTGCCCTTGTACCCTCAACTTTGCATTAACAGTAGTTGTTATCCTCCCATCCCTAATTATATAGAGAAGATATCTAATTTTTCTTTTCTGTACATTTCAAGTATTTCTCTTTAAGTTTTTGCTCATGTTAGAACTTCTTCATTTGTTTTCTCTGTCAGTGTAGCTTATTCTTAGCATTCGTCTATAGCACCATCTCAAAGGGCTCCAACCTCTTTCTGGTGTTTGCTGAAAGTGTGCGCTTCTGACCCATATATCAGTCCTTGCCATATAAAAGCATTTCAGTAACCTTTACCTCAAATTGAAGTTAGTGTCACTTTTTATTAAGTCCTTTAGATTGTTAAATTCTGTTTTTGTTAATATTTTTGTTTTGATTTTTTCGTACATCTACCATCACACCTATGGTTGGTGGAGCACTTCCCAGAGTTTCCGTTGTTAAGTAGCAGTCAACAAAGTGAAACACTGGGATTAACCAGATTTATTAAAATGAATTTAAGTCATCATCAACTGCTCAGTTTCAGTACCAATCCAGACTAAATGATTGACTCAGATAACAATTTGACCAGTCCTTCTGACCCACCTTGACAAATTCTCGAGGCAGTTGTTGAGTGTTCAGATGTGCCAAGTGCTTACTTACTGCCATTTTAATTGTTCTTTTTTTATGGATGAACATGATGAGAAGGAAGACACGGTGAAAGTAGAGGAACTATAATGCTGTGTTGAGCCAATATATCCTATGAAGTGCAGAGCCTTACCTACCACTCAACTCTAAAAATAACCTAACCAAATATCTCCTTCTGAGACGCACATTTAATAAACTAACCAAATAAAGTAAGTAAGTGGGGAGGAGGGAAAGAGAACAAATATAATACAATAATGCCGAAAAGAAATATGTTTAATGAGTTAACTGACCGGGTGCAATACTCCAGGGCTAAAAAAATAAACAAAGCGGATGTGGCCGGGTTTAGGATGAGGTCGCCATATCAATTTTCGAATGCCATTGCGCAGTCATCGTACGAACCTATTGTCTCAAATAGCATAATTACATGTATGTTCACTTATGCATGTTTTAGAAATACAAACAAACATAAAGCGAGATCACTTTCTTGTTATTGTTACGCCAGCATGGGGATAATAGTGCACATTTTGATGAAACTATTGTCCTCATTTCCCAACAACAAGACATAGGTGGTTTCTAATATCTACGTCACCGCCAACAGCAGCACAGGTAAGAACTACCCGAACAGTAATCACAACTGTAACGGTGAAAACTGAAAGAACAGAACTACTAACGCTGGTTCATAGCATTTACAACAATCACAACAGTAGTAACACCAGTAGAAATATTCACAACGTCAGCAGGTGCAGCCAGCCAGCTCAATATCCCCTTCCACACAATGACATAACGTAGTGACATAGGAGACGACGTTCCTTGCCTCCGCTCAGTTTGATCTAAGTAGCAACAATACTAATGAACCGCCCAGCTATCATATAGCCATTATTTATGTCGGTACAGAGACGAGGCTCGATTATGCCTCTCCAGACGACTCACTAACAACGACCGAAACAGAGTCGGCTCATACGTTTTCAAGAGCAACACAGGTTTAGATTCTCAACCATACTGTGCCCTGGGAGAATCATCGGATCATGGTGTCACCTGGAAATAGGGCGTATATATAAAAATATATATCCATGTCCAGTGTAATAAAGAGTTATAATAAACCACCCGGGAGAGCAGGAAATTACGCTAAGTAGCGGAAGGTTCCACGCCAGGGATCGGAGTGAGTCACGCCAGTGAGAGAAAAGACGTAGGCAAGGCGCACGGAGACTCACTGCGCAGGAGAAAATGGTAAGGAGTGGACAGTCACACTAGGGAGGAAACCAGAAGTGGGGGAGTTTTCATAGACAAAGATAACGACGTACAGTACAAACAAAAATCATCGTGCAGCTGTGAGAACACGTTTACATAGGTAAATAACTTAATTATTTTCTCAATCGAAATTTAATTTCACTCCTTTGTAAATCATTTTAAGTACCTCTGCTAAAGTATTCAAGTTAACGATGTGCAAAAGACCTCATCAAAGGTACCGCATAGTTTATTATCCGTTTGCACTCAATATTTACGGAAGGTTTTAAAGAACTGGATTTATAACAAACGTATGAAAACGTTATGCCAAGTGCAACAAAGGACAGAATATCGAGAAAGTTCTCAGCAGCAGGGTCTGCACTTGGCAAAAATAACTACACAAGACAGGAAGTTGTCTTCTGAGACGTATCAATACCGTGACACCAACGACTTCTCAAGTACGTAACACGGTCACCAGACGACTACACAAGCTTGGATTTGTATCCTGTCAATATAGTGAACATGAGAAGAAAGCTCCTCTGCTGTTAAACCTTACTTTATCCTGCATTGCGCCAGCTATTTTAAGGCGTCCCACTCAAATTTCTTCCAATCTATTATAACCTGTTATTTAGCCCTCCACTTCTCACTCCTGCTCACACTCTCTCCTCTCTCTCCTCTCTCATTCATCACTTCTACCACCATCTCAGGGGCTGCTTTGACGACAATTTTGCCGATGACGATTGCAGTAGATTTAATTCTCGTTCAGTAGTCTAGATTAAGTCTTGAATGTAATGATTGGGCTGTATAAACTATTTGTGGTGGTGGTGTGTGAAGGATACTGGATGTGATGATAAATGGTGCAGTGATAGTGGTGATAAATGGTATGGTGATGGTGCTAGTGGTATGAAGGATGGGGAGAAGATGGCAGAATGGTGATGTGGTGGTGGTGTTCTTACTCTGGCTGATGTTCAACCTCACACAAACGAAGCCAATTATTCTCTGCTTACAGGTCAACTTGTAGTTATGTCACAACTCAACCATAACCAGTCTTACAACAACCCACCGACTATATCTGCCCCCTCGACGCCAGTACCGTCTTTAGAATTTGTATACATGATAGCGAGTTGGAAAAGCTAGGACAGAGGTAATAGTTACGTAACATTCATAGTGGGGTGGGGAGGATGGAGGTGATGTAAGGAGTTGGAAAGAGTGTGTGGAGAATCTCAGAAAACTTTTCTGATTAAGCGAGTGATTTTCCAATTAGGTCAAAGTTTCACTCCACTATCATGACAACATAACTCAAAAACATGGCCATCGACAAGCCTATAACACTTCTCTAACAAGCTCCATCTAAATACAAAGAAATGAACTTAACAGTAATCAGGTCAAGACATAATTATTCTTCGTCTTTCTTTATCAACTGACCTCATGGCTAACATTCATAATGCAAAAACTAATCACCAGCGATCAACCTAACCAGACTTGTGTTTAAAGTTTTGTTATTCATGTCCTAACACGAACACCATGATATAATGTTACTACCCACAAAAAGGAGTTACTTTATTACACAACACAGCACAGCACAGTTACAGCACAGCACAGCACAACACAACACACTACGTCTATCATGGCCTCCCATCAGTCCTGGAGGAGGAGGGCCCTTCCCACAGGTGCCGAGACAAGGCGGGTCTGGCGTATCCTTCGTCTTCTGACCTTCCTCGGGTCCTCGCTGATCCCACAAAGGACAGGCTGAGCTAAAGTGTTTTTTCTAGGGCAGGGGGAACCTGACAGGTGTGGGACCCTCGAGCCTCCTTCCCTCATCCCTCGTAACACCCTTTCCCCGCCTCCTGATGACGTCACGGTGCTGCAGACAGGTACGGGTGAGTAGATGGGGTGAGATGGTGATGGTGGTGGTGTTAGATGGTGATGGTGGTGGTGTTAATGGTGATGGTGGGTGGTGTTGAGATGGTGATGGTGGGTGGTTTTAGATGGTGATGGTGGGTGGTGTTGGAGGTGGTGATGGTGGGTGGTGTTAGATGGTGATGGTGGGTGGTGTTAGAGGTGATGGTGGGTGGTGGTGTTAGATGGTGATGGTGGGTGGTGTTAGATGGTGATGGTGGGTGGTGTTGAGGTGGTGATGGTGGTGGTGTTGGAGGTGGTGGGTGGTGGATGGTGATGGTGGGTGGTGTTAGATGGTGATGGTGGGTTGGTGTTGGAGATGGCGCTGGTGGGTGGTGTTGGGTGTTGATGGTGGTGGTGTTGGGTGGTGGTGGGTGGTGTTGGATGGTGGGTGGTGTTGGGTGGTGGTGGTGGTTGGTTGGTTGGTTGGGTTGGGTTGGTTGTTGGATGGTGGGTTTGGTGGTTGGATGGGTGGTTTGGTGGGTGGTGTTGGGTGGTGGTGGTGTTGGAGGTGGGTGGGTGGTGCTAGATGGTGATGGTGGGTGGTGTTAGATGGTGATGGTGGGTGGTGTTGGGTGATGGTGGGTGGTTTTAGATGGTGATGGTGAGTTGGTGTTGGGTGGTGGGTGGTGTTGGGTGGTGGTTGGGTGGTGTTGGGTGAGTGGTGGGTGGTGGTGGGTTGGGTGGTGGGTTGTTGGGTGGTTGGGTTGGTTTGGATGGTGTGTTGGATGGTTGGGGTTGGTGGGTTGGGTTGGGTTGGGGTGTTGGGTGATGGTGGTGGGTGGTGTTGGTGATGGTGGGTGGTGTTAGGTGGTGATGGTGGGTGGTGTTGGTGGTGGGTGGTTTTAGATGGTGCTGGTGGGTGGTGTAATGGTGGTAGGTGAGGTGTTTGGTGATGTTGGTGTTGGTGATGGTGGGTGGTTGGGTTGGTGTTGGGTTGGTGGGTTTGGATGGTTGGGGTTGGTGTTGGATGGTTGGTGGTTGTTTGGGTTGGTTGGTGGTTGGGTGGGTGTTGGGTGGTGATGGTGGGTGGTGTTGGGTGATGGTGGGTGGTGTTGGTGGTGATGGTGGGTGGTTTAGATGGTGATGGTGGGTGGTGTTGGATGGTGATGGTGGGTGGTGTTGGAGTGGTGATGGTGGGTTTGATGGTGGGTGTTTGGTGGGTGGTGGATGGTGCTGGTGGGTTGTTAGGTTGGATGGTGGTGGTTGGTGGTTAGATGGTTGATGGTGGGTGGGTGTGGGTTAGATGGTGCTGGTTGTTGGGTTGGATGGTTGGGTGGTTTGTTGGATGGTGCTGGTGGGTGGTGTTAGATGGTGCTGGTGGTGGTGTTAGATGGTGATGGTGGTGGTGTTAGATGGTGTTGTGGTTGGTTGTTGGTGGTGATGGTGGGTGGTGTTAGATGGTGCTGGTGGGTGGTGTTAGGTGGTGATGGTGGGTGGTGTTAGATGGTGATGGTGGGTGGTGTTGGATGGTGATGGTGGGTGGTTTTAGGTGGTGATGGTGGTGGTGTTAGATGGTGCTAGGGTGGGTGGTGTTGGATGGTGATGGTGGGTGTTGTAGATGGTGATGGTGGTTGGTGTTGGGTGGTGATGGTGGGTGGTGTTAGATGGTGATGGTGTTGGGTGGATGGTGATGGTGGATGGTTGGGTTGGTGGTGGTGATGGTGGGTGTAGATGGTGATGGTGGGTTGGTGTTAGATGGTGGTGGTGGTTAGATGGTTGGATGGTGGGTGGTGTTAGATGGTGATGGTGGGTGGAGATGGTGATGGTGGGTGGTGGATGGTGGTTGGATGGTGTTAGATGGGGTGGTGGGTGGTGTTAGATGGTGATGGTGGGGTGTTGGGTGGTGGTGGGTGGTGTTAGATGGTGATGGTGGGTGGTGTTAGATGGTGATGGTGGGTGGTGTTAGATGGTGGTGGGTGGTGTTAGATGGTGATGGTGGGTGGTGTTAGATGGTGATGGTGGGTGGTGTTGGGTGATGGTGGGTGGATGGTGGTGGTGTTGGTGGTTGGTGGATGGTTGGTTGGTTGGATGGTGGGTTGGAGTGGTGATGGTGGTGGTGTTGATGGTGATGGTGGGTGGTGTTGTTGGGTGGGGTGATGGTGGTGGTGTTAGATGGTGTGTGGTGGTGTTGGAGTGGTGCTGGTGGGTGGATGGTGATGGTGGGTGGTGTTAGGTGGGTGGTGGGTGGTGGAGTGGTGGTGGGTGTGGTGTGGTGGGTGTTGGATGGTGCTGGTGGGTGGTGTTAGATGGTGATGGTGGTGGTGTTAGATGGTGATGGTGGGTGGTGTTGGGTGGTGGGTGGTGTTAGGTGGTGCTGGTGGGTGGTGTTAGATGGTTGGTGGGTTGCTGGTGGGTGGTGTTGGATGGTGCTGGTTGGGGTGGATGGTTGGGGTTGGTTGGTGGTGGTGTTGAGTGGTGAGTGGGTGGTGTTAGATGGCGGTATTGGGTGGTGTTAGGTGGTGCTGGTGGGTGGTGTTATGGTGCTGGTGGGTGGTGTTAGATGGTGCTGGTGGGTGGTGTTAGATGGTGATGGTGGGTGGTGTTGGGTGATGGTGGGTGGTGTTAGATGGTGGTTGGGTGGTGTTAGATGGCGATGGTGGGTGGTGTTAGATGGTGATGGTGGGTGGTGTTGAAGTGGTGATGGTGGGTGGTGTCAGATGGTGCTGGTGGGTGGTGTTGGAGTGGTGCTGGTGGGTGGGGTGTTGGGTGGTGGTGGTGGATGGTGGTGGTGTTGGATGGTGGTGGGTGGTTGGTTGGTTGCTGGTGGGTGGTTGGATGGTGCTGGTGGGTGGTTGGATGGTTGGCTGGTTGGTGGTGTTGGATGGTGATGGTGGTGTTGTTAGGTGATGGTGGTGGTGTTAGATGGTGAGGGTGGTGTTGGAGATGGCGATGGTGGGTGGTGTTAGGTGGTGATGGTGGGTGGTGTTAGATGGTGGTGGGTGGTGTTAGATGGTGCTGGTGGGTGGTGTTAGATGGTGCTGGTTGGTGTTGGAGATGGTCTGGTGGGTGGTGTTAGATGGTGCGGTGGGTGGTGTTAGATGGTGCTGGTGGGTGTTAGATGGTGATGGTGGGTGGGGTGTTAGATGGTGATGGTGGGTGGTGTTGGGTGGTTGGGTGGCGTTGGGTGGCTGGTGGGTGGTGTCAGATGGTGCTGGTGGTGTTGGGGTGGGTGGGTGGTGTTGGTGTGGTTGGGTGGTGATGGTGGGTGGTGGTGTTGGAGTGGTGGTGGGTGGTGGTGGGTGATGGTGGGTGGTGTTAGATGGTGGATGGTGGGTGGTGTTAGATGGTGATGGTGGGTGGTGTTGTGGTGGTGAGGTGGGTGGTGTTGTTAGGTGGTGATGGTGGGTGGTGTTAGATGGTGGTGGTGGGTGTTGGGTGATGGTGGGTGGTGTTGGGTGGCGCTGGTGGGTGTTGGATGGGTGGGGTGGTGGAGTGGTGATGGTGGGTGGTGTTGGGTGATGGTGGGGTGGTGTTGGTGGGTGGTGTTAGATGGTGGTGGTGGGTGGTGTTAGATGGTGCTGGTGGGTGGTGTTAGATGGTGCTGGTGGGTGGTGTTAGATGGTGATGGTGGGTGGTGTTGGAGTGGTGATGGTGGGTGGTGTTAGATGGTGATGGTGGGTGGTGTTGGAGGGTTGCTGGTGGGTGGTGTTAGATGGTGATGGTGGGTTGGTGTTGGAGATGGTGATGGTGGGTGGTGTTAGATGGCGATGGTGGGTGGTGTTGGGTGGTGATGGTGGGTGGTGTTGGGTGGTGCTGGTGGGTGGTGTTAGATGGTGCTGGTGGGTGGTGTTAGATGGTGCTGGTGGGTGGTGTTAGATGGTGCTGGTGGGTGGTGTTGGATGGTGTGATGGTGGGTGGTGTTGTTGGGTGATGGTGGGTGGTGTTGGAGTGGTGATGGTGGGTGGTGGTGGGTGGTGCTGGGTTGGGTGGTGCATGGTGCTGGTGGTGTTGAGATGGTGTGGTGGTGTTAGATGGTGATGGTGGGTGGTGTTGGTGGTGGGTGGTGTTAGATGGTGGTGGGTGGTGTTAGATGGCGATGGTGGGTGGTGTTAGGTGGTGATGGTGGGTGGTGTTAGATGGTGATGGTGGGTGGTGTTAGATGGTGCTGGTGGGTGGTGTTGGATGGTGCTGGTGGGTGGTGTTGGGTGATGGTGGGTGGTGTTAGATGGTGATGGTGGGTGGTGTTGGGTGATGGTGGGTGTTGGTGCTGGTGGTTGGTGTTAGATGGTGCTGGTGGGTGTTGGAGTGGTGGTGGGTGGTGGGTGGTGGTTGGTGTTAGATGGTGATGGTGGGTGGTGTTAGATGGTGATGGTGGGTGGTGTTAGGTGGTGGTGGGTGGTGATGGTGGTGGTGTTAGATGGTGCTGGTGGGTGGTGTTGGAGATGGTGCTGGTTGGTGTTAGATGGTGCTGGTGGGTGGTGTTAGATGGTGCTGGTGGGTGGTGTTAGATGGTGCTGGGTGGTGTTAGATGGTGATGGTGGGTGGTGTTAGATGGTGATGGTGGGTGGTGTTGGGTGATGGTGGGTGGTGTTAGGGTGGCGCTGGTGGGTGGTGTCAGATGGTGCTGGTGGGTGGTGTTAGGTGGTGGGTGGTGTTGGGTGGTGATGGTGGGTGGTGTTGGTGATGGTGGGTGGTGTTGGTGATGGTGGGTGGTGTTGGGTGATGGTGGGTGGTGTTAGATGGTGATGGTGGGTGGTGTTGGAGGTGGTGGTGGGTGGTGTTGGGTGGTGAGGGTGGGTGGTGTTGGGTGGTGATGGTGGGTGTGGTGTTAGATGGGGTGATGGTGGTGGTGGTGGGTGGTGGTTGGTGTTGGGTGGTGCTGGTGGGTGGTGTTAGATGGTGCTGGGTTGGTTGGTGGTGATGGTGGGTTGGATGGTGGGGTGGTTGGATGGTGGTTGGTTGGATGGTTGGTTGGTTGGTGTTGGATGGTTGGCGTTGGGTTGGTTGTTGGGTGGTGGTTGGTTGGTGTTGGATGGTGATGGTGGGTGTTGGATGGTGGTGGGGTTGGTTGGGTGGATGGTGGTGGTGTTAGATGGTGATGGTGGGTGGTGGTGTTAGATGGTGATGGTGGGTGGTGTTGGTGGTGATGGTGGGTGGGTGTGTTAGATGGTGATGGTGGGTGGTGTTAGATGGTGCTGGTGGGTGGTGTTAGATGGTGATGGTGGGTGGTGTTAGGGTGGTGCGGTGGGTGGTAGGTGGTGATGGGTGGTGTTAGGATGGTGATGGTGGGTGGTGTTAGTGATGGTGGTGGTGGTGTGTGTGTTAGATGGTGCTGGTGGGTGGTGTTGATGGATGGTGGGTGGTGTGATGGTGATGGTGGTGGTGTAGAGGTGATGGTGGGTGGTAGATGGTGATGGTGTGAGATGGTGTGGTGGGTGGTGAGGGTGGTGGTGGGTGGTGTTAGATGGTGATGGTGGGTGGTGTTAGATGGTGATGGTGTGGTGTTAGGGTGTGGTGGGTGGTGTTAGGTGGCGATGGTGGGTGGTGTTAGATGGCGCTGGTGGGTGGTGGAGGTGATGGTGGGTGGTGTTAGATGGTGATGGTGGGTGGTGCTGATGGTGTGGTGGTGTTGGATGGGGTGGGTGGTTTTAGGTGATGGGGGTGTTAGGTGGTGATGGTGGGTGGTGTTAGATGGTGATGGTGGGTGGTGTTAGATGAGGTGGGTGTGGGGGTGTTAGGGTGATGGGGTGTGGTAGATGGTGGATGGTGGTGGTGTTAGGTGATGGTGGGTGGTGTTAGGTGGCGCTGGTGGGTGAGATGGTGCTGGTGGTGGTGTTAGATGGTGATGGTGGGTGGTGTTAGATGGTGATGGTGGGTGGTAAGATGGTGATGGTGGTGGTGTTAGATGGTGATGGTGGGGGATGGTGGGTGTTAGGGTGGTGGTGGAGATGGTGCTGTGGGTGGTGTTAGATGGTGATGGTGGTGGGTTAGATGGTGATGGTGGGTGGTGTTAGGTGGTGATGGTGGTGGTGTTAGATGGTGATGGTGGTGGGTGATGGTGGTGGTGTTAGGTGGCGTGGTGGTGTGTTAGATGGTGCTGGTGGGTGGTGTTAGATGGTGATGGTGGGTGGTGTTGATGGTGATGGTGGGTGGTGTTAGATGGTGATGGTGGGTGGTGTTAGATGGTGATGGTGGGTGGTGTTAGATGGTGATGGTGGGTGTTGATGGAGATGGTGGGTGTTAGATGGTGATGGTGGGTGGTGTTAGATGGTGATGGTGGTGGTGTAGATGGTGATGGTGGGTGGTGTGGTTTGAGTGGTGATGGTGGGTGGTGTTAGATGGTGATGGTAGATGGTGCTATAGGTGGTATGACTGCAATAAACTGCAGCACCTGTCATAAGAATATTTTGACGTAAAAAATCGTTTCTCTTGGAACTGTAATTTAAGTGATTTAACTAATTAAGTATATTTCAAGAAGAACACAAAAACACCAAAATCGCACCGGAACCCATAGTTAAATATAGCAACTGTACAAAATATCTGAGTCATTACGACCACTAATTACCCGCAATCGAAACTGTGGATCATAGATTCGTAATCAAGATGCTCAGGAGTACTTATACTGAGATTTGTACAAAAATCAGCTTTTGATGAAACTGCAAGCCTAATGCCTTAAAACTAAAGCACATGTTGCCTAGGAAGTGCATCAAATTATCCGAGAACCGCAGCACATTACCTCAGAAGTGCGGGAAAGTTACATCGTAAACACAACACGACTCTCAATTTACTCTTATATCAAAAGTAAAATAAACACAAGACGACCAGCACTTAACAGATGGCCAAGTGAGTGTCAGTCCCAGGTGAAGACGTGTTTAATGTCTCAGTGTGGAACAAAGTGTTAAAGCACGCGCACGTCACACCTCTGATACCCAACTGTGTTTGTTTACACTAAGCAACATAAATAAAAGCCTCCCTTCCACACATACAGAGGGAGGGTGGCAAGGGAGAGTGAGGAAGGAGGGAGGCAAGTGAGAGTGAGGAAGGAGGGAGGCAAGAGAGAGGGAGGGAGGCAAGTGAGTGGGAGGGAGGCAAGTGAGTGGGAGGGAGGCTAGTGAGAAGGATGGAGGCAAGTGAGCAGGAGGGAGGCAAGTGAGAAGGAGGGAGGCAAGTAAGAGGTCATTACCGGGGAGTGGCAGCAGGGTCTGAGGAGTGTGACCAAGGAGACGAGCTCTGCTCTAATGGTAACGCACGACTCCGCCACACTCACGGGTCAGAGATGGGTGGGGTGGGGTGCGGGCTGGGCGGCGAGCGAGGGACCTAAAGGTGAGTATGGCGGTAGAGTATCCCATGTATACCTGACGCTGCGGGGTCAGGTAAGATGTTAAAACGTTGCGAGCCTAATGCAGATTACGTGTGCGGAGACTGATAAGCGCTGGGGTGGTGAGGGCAGGGGATATCAGCGTTGTTATGGAGTTTGGGTGGTGGTTGGCTGGGGCAAGCAGGGAGGTTATACCTGAAGGATATCGTTAAAAGAACAGAACTAATCTAAACATGGAAGGAACCAATCATTATTATATTGTGGACGTCTCACAGTTCATTTACATTACCAATATCATCATTAATACAATCCCCACGCACCCCCTCACACACACACACACTACCTGCCTCATATCAATTATTATCCAGTTAACCAACCTGTGGCTTCTGTATACACTTGGTCAAGGCCAGGTCCCCTCTGCCCTCCTGCATATCTCAATACTGCAACCAAGATCGTACTCACTACATCTCGTGCACACTCTAACCATCACCCTATCACCCATCTTAGTGAGTTTAAAAGACCCAGTCCCTTACACCCTTCCCTCACCCCACCACGATATGGGTGCAATCGATAGACAGACTCACGACGTTGTAGGTGAGACAGGAAGTGGGTCAACAGCCACTCATCCATTATATTGTGTTTCAGATTTTCCTCCCCTACTATAAAGACCAAAATATTTATAACAATAATAAGTTAACCTTCCGTCATCCTACCCGAGTCCCTTTACATACGTGTACACTAATGACAGTTCTTGAATATCTTCCACGGAGAAAGTTACCCCACAGGTGAAAAATGCAAATCCTCGCTTGCTACATTATCCCAGAGAATCTGCAGCTGCCTTTAGTAAGAGACGTGCTTAATGACCAGGATGCTCAACACCAGCTATACCCCGTCTACCTTAACTACCATATTATATTAAAAACTTGCATCTACCGTGTCTAGCCTTATACTACACCAAGCATCTTATCTACCCTGTGTCACTCAACATCACCATTTTAAGTGCCAGGAGTCTTAGTGCCGTTTGTCTGAAATGATTTGACGAAATACCTATAAAAAATAACAAGACTTATATATACCGTACTGACATTAACCGCTCCCTTCGTATCCTATATAACAAGAAGTAAAACAAACCCTGGAAGACACCCCCCGACGAGGTGTGACTTGGCCTTTGAACTTTAACCAAAGAACCCAAACGACACCAACAAAGCGGCAGAACTCGATAATTATCCTCAATCATCCACAACCATCACCGTCACTCATTTTAACTACGCCCTCGTTACACGCCCGGCTCTCAATTAATTTGTTCCTGTCAACCTTAACACGATCCAGCTAGCCTTACCCCATCCCACCACGCATATCCGTCCACCCACACACAAATCATTCATCATGTAGCGAGAGGAAGAATATATTTTTTTTATTAACGAAGTGAAAATGAGACTTGAAATAATGAAAAAGATGAAAATAAAACAGTGAGGGTAGAGAAGATAGGCCAGATGAAGCAAAAGCAGCAACAGAGATTCGCGGGAGATAGTAGAGAGAACGAAGGAATGATAAGGTGGAGACAGCGTGAGGGAACCAAACGGGGCGAGAGATATAAACAAGAGAGAAACGGAGGTGGAGAGTCTGCAAAGAGTGACAAGGGGAGGGAATAATAATAGGCGACACCATAAGTTCCCGGCCAATACAAGTTTACAATATAATGAAGACAAGTGGTCCACAGCCTCAAGGAATATCAAGTAGCGAGGTGTTCAGGGAGACTTGGCGGACACCTGCTGGACTTCAACTCTTCACACACACAGAAAATCAAAGTCACCGGGAAAAAAATACAGTATTGAAAACCATCGTAAACCGGATAACGTTCTAACTAAAATTAAAATTGTGTTAGAACTATAAATTATATATATTTTTTCGCGTCACTAAGTAACTTCTTTTTTATCCAAGTTGTCTCAAGTGGGTAAACAATACACAAAGGGGAGTGATGTTGGTACTAATGGTGGGAACACTGAGTCCGGAGAGGGAGAGGCTGCAGTACAAAGGGTTCAGAAGGAGACAGACAGACAGAAGACAGGTGATGACGCAGGTAACAGTGTGAAGTGAAAAACATAAAATACTACAGAAACAAATATTGTATTGACTTATAACACAAGACAATGTAAACAATGACCTTAAGTTCATTACCAGACACAAAGGAAAAAAAATCTAAGGAGAGGAAGAAATGAGGGAGGGAGAGCTGAGGGATGGTACGTGAGGGAGAACTGAGGGAGGAGGATACGTGAGGGAAAACTGAAGGAGGAGGGTACATGAGGGAGAACTGAAGGAGGAGGGTACGTGAGGGAGAGACGGAGACAGTGGGCACAAATAAAAGGAAGATGAAAAACTGGATAAAAAGAAAAGGAATATGAAAGAAAGCAAATACGAGAGAGAGAGAGAGAGAGAGAGAGAGAGAGAGAGAGAGAGAGAGAGAGAGAGAGAGAGAGAGAGAGAGAGAGAGAGAGCAGACTACACGAAGATGGGTAACAAGAAATTGTGACAGGATGGAAAGGCTAGGAACAAGTACACAACTGAGAAAAGGAGAATGAGAGACAAGAGAAAACAAGAGCAATTGAAGGGGAATGGCGTGAGAAAGAAAGAGACGTTGGAAAAGTTAGGCAAGGAAGAGAAGATAAATGGAAGGGGGAGTGATGCAAGGACGAAAGAAGTAGCAGGGAGAGAAAAGCGAAGGAAGGAATGAGAGAAGTTAAGACACAAGGAGAGTGGAAACAAGGGCAGAATGTAGCAACACCATTAAGTAAATAGGTAAAATAGGGAAACAAGGAACCAGAGACAGATGATCAATAAAATAGTTATAGCGACGATCATCTAGAGATAATAATAGTGGGAATAAATAGCATCAGCAGTAACCTATCCTAGTTTAGAGACACACACTGCTAGCTGCTATTTTATGTTATCTAAATATACTATACGGATGTCTCACTAACTGCTGCCACTAACCTAACCTAATCGCAACTCACTCCCTGACACCATCTCCATCGACACTGAAAAGGTCACATCATTCATGAATACAAAATTACTAACAACACCAAACCGCACCAGTTGACAGTATAACCCCCTGACACCACCACAAACACAGTGGTTGCTACAATTTCCACCAGCACTGACAAGACCAACAACACAGGCTGGAAAATTACCATCACCACCACCACTGGCAACACTTAATCTCCCAGCTGACACCAACAAACCCGACAATAAGTGACAACAACACAGCCTCCACACGAGTATACAAACAGCCGCCATTCTCAGAAGTCTCTTTACGTTGGGTGATAATTTCCGTCCCGTTGTTTAATTGCCCTTGGGTGTGAGACAGGTAGAGGGAGGGAGTCCTAATAACACGACGAAGGTGTTGGCGAGGAGCTAAGTTGTTCCTTGAAGCTATATACCAGAGAACCCAACCTCTCACGATCTTTCCTGGAACTAAGATATTTCCAAATGATCCTCTTCGATTATATACATTTATAGACAAAGAAATCTACGCCTTGTTCACCATAACGGTATTATTACACTTTCATCTACTGTGTATCAAAAGTGAAGTTTTATAATATTTAGCTTTTTTATTGTTCTGATTTTTGGATCTGTGTTAGTCTTTTTCGTCGCCTTAGCCCAGGAAAACCCATTATCGGATCAAAAGCCCACCACACCCAGAGAATCGTTGTTTTCCAAGATGCTGCGGCTTCCTCGCTGCGACACAAACTCATCCCCACTGGCTATTTTACTCGACTCCTGACACCCATCCCACGCTTTCATTTGGAAAAAAATACATTATACATAATGTAATATTCTGTTGAGGAAATTGTGGCAGCTACAAATTATTGGTTATATGTCGATTAGTGTGGGGAACCAATTATGAGGTCAGGACAGAAAGTGTACTATCCTGAGTTTCAACTCGTGAATGTTTCGAGCTCAATGGGAAAGATTCTATGGAGTTCAAGTGCGTTGGTGGAGTCTGCTATCCATGTCTATCAATCTGTTTGTCTTTTCTATCCATATACACATCGATTCCTAACAGGAGTGGGAACCCTCAGAATGCGATGCAGAATGATGGTAAAAATTAGAGGTGAACATTGACATTTCAGCTTCGAATTCTTACAGTAGACCAAAGTTTTCAAGGTCTCCAGCCCATCACAGTACAGGTTGAGTACTGTGTTTGACCAGAGTACGGAGTGTAGTGACAGATCTGAGAGTCAAGCTTGTCTTAACTCAATGTGCTGAGTAAGAATGATGTTTCACCAACCTTCTTGTGGCTGTAAAGCTAAAAGCATTACGGGAACTGGGATCTGGTTAACAACAATGGTCATTTGAGGTGGGCATAATATGACCTCCGCTAATGAACATTATCCCCTGCTGATGGCTTAGTAACGACAAAGGGTCACGAGTCCGCTAAAAATCGTCGGAGGTGAACAATCTTGGTAAATATAAGTCACCCATTCAAATGCATCATTTCTGCCAATTTCAAGAAATTCTGTGGGTAATACGTGGAAGAGTTGATTTTCTAAAATTATTGCATTAAAAAGGCATACAGTATCATCCCTCCCTTATATACCGTATATAAACTATATACACGAAGGAATTTGTCTAAAAAATCAATTTTGTGTGAAAGTGTCAACTGGTTATTCCAGTCTCTCCGAGAAAAATTCAATACAGTACGAATAAAAGTAAGATGAACCATAATGGTGGTGAAAACAACAACAACAATTTACAGCATCAAGTCTTACCACTATTAACAGTAAACAGTGTATTCGAGAACGAATTACAGTTAAGTACAAGGTAGGCAGATATAGTGCTCCACTAACTACATATTTAGACTAATGAGAACTAGAGAGCCATGTTATTGTGTGTAGAAGACTGACGTCTGCTCAAGCCTTTCTCTCTCACTAATGGCCTCCACAAGACTCTGGGAATGATGTCCAGGTTATTACAACAACACTCCCACTATGTTCTGTGTGGCTGGTATTTAGTTTTTTTTCCCTAGACGAAACTCACCTTTACCCATTGGTTTAAGAAATATGTTCCTCTTTATTCCATCAACAATCTTTAAGCGTAAAATCTTCTGTGAGTCCCTCATGTGTCAGCCCGAGGCAGAAGTAACATGTAAGAGCCAATGTAGCTGACTTAGAAAGTTAATATGGGACCTGAGAGCACTACCGGGCGTCCCAGACATACAAGTGTGATCTAGTTAGGTACAGTACATAGTGAATGACAATAATAAACAGCAACAATTCAAATAAAATTACTTGCATGCGTCATGTGACCTATTGTGGAGAAAGAGTCGGCAGAGACGTGCACTGTAAGCTGTTGAAAACAAATAATATACCATACAGAGAGCGAGAGAGCGCTAGACGACAAAACTACAGCATAAGACGCGTTTATTACTCGTTAACGTCGTGTAATAACTGGGAAGTTCCCGAGGAATATATAAAACTGCAGAACAGACACGTTATGCATGTCCGAGTATTTCTAATGTACACACACACACACACACACACTGACCATTATGTATACCGGGTACGATGAGAACAGGACAGGAAGACTACAAGACAAGATGGGGATCGGGAGCCACCTGGCAGACTACATGCGGTGCAGCAGTGTCGTATCCAGTTCAAGCGACCCTCAACGACCCATCCAGCCAGGCAGCGCCAATTTTCTCCTCTCACCCGCCTCCTGCACCCGCCATGTAATTTATTCTATCGCCAGAATTTCCCAAGGCGGCCATAAGCACAGATGAAAGTGTTAGGTCAAGTGCAGCCATGATACTCTCTATACACTGCCTAGTCAACACCAGAACTCACACCTGTTCGCTTATAAACTACCACGCATGTGACGCCACGGTATGTGTTTCACCCCAGCGCACCCAATGTCTTCCCCGTCAACACGGAACAGTTGTAGATCATAGGGCTGAAAATAAGTGAATTACATGACAGTCTTCTCCAACAAAAGACAGTATATGGATGAACCTTAATGGATCATAAGACGACAACAATAACAAGTGTCTGTCAATTACCCCTAAGTGATCCCCGCCTCGTAAACTATGTTCTATATCCTCACTATAAATAAAAGTATAAGTAGCCATCATACCTCCTTCAATACACAAAACACTAAAGAAGACATGACTGTGTTGGGAAATATCTCTAATGTATTGGTCATCACATATACAGTTTAATCATACTCAGAACATGTAAGTAGGTGACCCAGGAAATAAAAGGATAAATCCAATCGATACCATAGTTATGTATAAAGTTAATTTGGTCATAAATGGTGTATAATAGTTTGTCCTGAAGGGTGAATGGGTTGCAAGAGGCGTGAAGTTGATTTTACATGTAAGTGAATTATGGTGAACGAGCCAACAGGGAGCAGGATGATAAGTTAACGATAAGGTAACACCATCAGGATGACTTGAGTCGCCGCCTACACACTTGATGCCTTCACGTGCACTATAACACAGGTGCGTGTCCGCCCTCATTACTGCTCTGCCTCCTATGGCCATCAACTCTTACGGCTCCTGGGTCATAGCCATTATACGGGTGCTGGGCCATGGCAACTCCTTTACTTGGTTCTGGCAACCTGATCGGCATTGGCCAATATGGCCCGCTGGCCGCCACATTCTAATGTATAAAACTACCAACGGGATGAAAATTAGTCTCTGGATTATAACAAAACGGTATTATAACACTTAGTTCATAGCCTTGTAAAGGTGTATTTCCTCAACACCAAACTCATTACATGTATTAACCACGAGGTTTTTTACTCCCATCCACTCCTCTCTTCACACTCTAATAAAATTTTGAATGGAATTGGTACATGTGAATTTGGCAGTGGTGCCTCTTCCCGTGTCCCTAAACGAAGGGCCTCTTACACCGGAGGCCCTGAAATTAGATCTGCTGAGTGATGACCGAGATTAAACCCATTTTTAAGGTGATGCCCTAACAACAGTACCCATAACAGTGTAAACTTGAATATATAAACTACTAGCAGTGAAACTCTCGATGATGTTGCCTTCGTCGGCTGCCCACGATTAAATATATACTTTAAATCTAACAGGTAGGAAGGCGAGCCGATCTTTGGTGGGACACACAACCAACTGGCGTTCCAACACGCCCAGAGGATGGCAGGAAGTAATGAAGTGACAATAATCGTCAAGTTAAGTGTTTGATGTGAGGGGTAGACGCAGTCGGCCTGGTTCCGGATTTGTGCGTTTGTTTGTGAAGGAATTAGCGGCCATGTTTCATGACTAGCAGTTACCATGAGGGGTGACCTGAGGAGACAAATTACAGT
The DNA here is from genome assembly GCF_018991925.1 of Homarus americanus. Classification (NCBI taxonomy): domain Eukaryota; kingdom Metazoa; phylum Arthropoda; class Malacostraca; order Decapoda; family Nephropidae; genus Homarus; species Homarus americanus. Next base: position 588,443 of record NW_024720711.1, read on the forward strand.
CCCCCCCCATGAGAACAAGTGAGGATAATTACACCATTAACCAGCCTGAGCAAATAAGAACACACTCGCCGTAATAAGCTCTGGAACAACACATAATAGACGGCTCCTTACTGGCTCTACACGCCCGTAAACCCCAGACCTGCCTAAATCCACACACACCTCCACCCACGCCCACAAAACCCATACACACTCCCACCCACGCCCACAAAACCCACACGCCTAAATCTACAAAACTTCATGCACCTCTTGAAGCACCTGTAAACACCTCGCCCACAACCCTCTCACCAACGTCCACAAACGCTTGTTTCCTCACGCACACCCACTCTCTCGCACTCAAAATACACAAAAACCAATATACTAGCAATGCTTTTTTTCTAGCACACCCACGCTGTCCTAAGCTCTTCTCCACAATACTCCTGTCATAGTCGAAGGAGGAGGGACAGTCAACAAACAACAATTATGATAATGACATAAATATTGATGGTCATATTCTCTCACAAGTCACAGCTAATAACAGCAAGTCACAGCCAATAACAGCAAGTCACAGCCAATAACATCAAGTCACAGCCAATAACATCAAGTCACAGCCACAACATCAAGTCACAGCCATCAACATCAAGTCACAGCCATTGGTGTCACACACATCGTCACAGCCAATAACAGTGTCACAGCCAATAAGTCACAGCCAATACAAGTAACAATAACACAAGTCACAGCTAATAACAGCAAGTCCAACAGTGTAAGTCACACAATAACAGCAAGTCATAATAACAGCAAGTCACAGCACAACATCACACAGCCACTAACAGCAAGTCACAGCCAATAACAGCAAGTCACAGCCAATAACAGCAAGTCACAGCCAATAACATCAAGTCACAGCCAATAACAGCAAGTCACAACATCAGTCAAGTTACACAGGTCACAATAACAGCAGATTGCGCAAGTCACAGCCAATAACATCAAGTCACAGCCAATAACAGTAAGTTATAGCTAATATCATCAGCACAGCCAGCCAACAACAGGTCACAGCCAATAACAAACAAAGTCACAGCCAATAGCAGCAAGTCACAGCCAATAACATCAAGTCAAGCAGCCAATAACATCAAGTCACAGCCATTAACACAAGTCACAGCCAATAACAGTCAAGTCACAGCCAATAACAGCAAGTCACAGCCACAACAGTAAGTCACAGCCATTAACAGCAAGTCACAGCCAATAACAGCAAGTCACAGCCATTAAAAGCAAGTCACAGCCAATAATAACAGCCAAATAACAACAAAGTCAGCAAGTCACAATAACAGCAAGTCACAGCATCAAGTCACATAACAAGTCACAGCCATTAACATCACAGCCATTAACAGTAAAGCACAGCCAATAACAGCAAGTCACAGCCAATAAACATCAAGTCACAGCCAATAACAGTCACAGCCAATAACAGCAAGTCACAGCCACAAACACAGCAAGTCACAGCCACATCAAGTCACAGCCAATAACAGCAAGTCACAGCCAATAACAGCAAGTCACAGCCAATAACAGCACAGCCACAACACACAGCCATTCAAGTCACAGCCAAGTCACAGTCAATAACAGCAAGTCACAGCCTAACACAGCAAGTCAGCAGCAGTAAGTCACAGTAACAGCAAAGCCATCAAGCAGCCAATAACAGCAAGTCACAGCCAATAACAGTCACACCCAACAACAGCAAGTCAAGCAGCCAATACCAGCAAGTCACAGCCAATACCAACAGCAAGTCACAGCCAATAACAACAAAGTCACAGCCATTAACAGCAAGTTAACACAGCAACACTAACAGCAAGTCACAGCCAATAACAGCCAATAACAGCAGCAAGTCACAACAAGTCACAAAACACACAGCCAATGCCAGCACAGTCAATAACAGTGTCATAGCCAATAATCACAGCCAGCGTCAAGTCACAGTGTCACAGCCAATAAACGGGTAAGTCACAGCCAATAACAGCAAGTCACAGCCAATACAACACAGCAAAGTCACAGCCAATAACATCACAGCCAACAACATCAAGTCACAGCCAATACCATCAAGTCACAGCCAGCAAGTCATGTTCAATACAGTGTCGCTTAATAACATCAAGTCACAGCCAATAACAGTGTCAAGTCACAGCCAATAACAGCAAGTCACAGCCAATAACAGCAAGTCACAGTCACAGCAAGTCAATAATAACATCAAGTCACAGTAACACAAGTCAATAACATCGTCGCTGTTTCACAACAGCAAGTCACAGCACAATAACAGTGTATCACAGCACAGCCAATAACAAGTCACAGCCAATAACATCAAGTCACAGCCACAACACAGCCACAACATCAAGTCACAGTCACAGCCATAACAGCAAGTCACAGCCACAACACAGTCCAATAACATCAAGTCACAGCCACAACAGCAAGTCCACAACAGCAAGTCAAGCAGCCAAACAGCAGCCACAGTCAATAACAGGTCACAGCCAACAGTGTCACAGCAACAGCGTCACAGCCACAAACAAGTCATCAAGTCACAGCCACAACAGCAAGTCAACATCAAGTCACAGCCATAACAGCACAGCCACACAGTCACAGCCAGCAAGTCACAGCAAGTCACAGCGTCACAGCCACACAGTGTCACACAGCAAGTCACAGCCACAATATGTCACAGCAATAACAAGTCACAGCCACAAGTCAACACAAGGCAAGTCACAGCCAATAACATCGTCAAGGCATTAACAGCAAGTCACAGCCAATAACAATCAAGTCACAGCATATTGCAAGTCACACACAACATCAAGTCACAGCCACAACATCAAGTCACAGCTAATAACATCAAGTCACAGCCATAGCCACACAGTCAGCAGCAATAAGACCACAGCCAATCATGTTAACAACATCAAGTCACAGTCACACAGCAAGTCATAATAATAACACACAACAGCAGTCACAGCCAATAACAGCAAGTCACAGCCAATAACATCAAGTCACAGCCAATAACATCAAGTCACAGCCACAGCCATTAACAGCAAGTCACAGCCACCAATAACAACATCAAGTCATAATAACAGCAAGTCAGTGCCACACAACAGTGTCACTGCCACCACACTGTCACAGCCAATAGTCACAGCAAGTCACAGCCAATAACATCAAGTCACAGCCACCAACACTGTCAGCCACACAGCAAGTCACAGCCACACAGTAAGCATCAACAACATCGTCACAGCCACAACACCGGGTCACATCAACACACAGCAAGTCAGTCACAGCCAATAACAGCAAGTCACAGCCAAGCAGCAAGTCACAGCCACAACATCAAGTAACATCAAGTCACAGCAATAGCCAACATCAAGTCACAGCCACAGTAACATCAAGTCACAGTCAATAACACATCAACATCACAGCCACTAACAGCAAGTCACACACAGCTAGCAACAAGTCACAGCCAATAACAGCAAGTCACAGCCAAGTCACATCAAGTCACAACAGCAAGTCACAGCAAGTCACAACAGCAAGCCAATAACAGTGTCGTTTCATTAACAGTTAAGTCATGTTAGCCAGCCAAGTCAACAGCAAGTCACAGCCAATAACATCAAGTCACAGCCAATAACAGCAAGTCACAGCCAATAACAACAGCAAGTCACAGCCAATAACAACAACAAGTCACAGCCATTAACAGCAAGTCACAGCCAATAACAGCAAGTCACAGCCAATAACAGCAAGTCACAGCCAATAACAGCAAGTCACAGCCAATAACAGCAAGTCACAGCAACAAGTCACAGCCACAACAGCAAGTCACAGCCAATAACAGCAAGTCACAGCCAATAACATCAAGTCACAGCCAATAACAGCAAGTCACAGCCAATAACAGCAAGTCACAGCCAATAACAGCAAGTCACAGCCAATAACAGCAAGTCACAGCCAATAACATCAAGTCACAGCCAATAACAGCAAGTCACAGCCAATAACAGCAAGTCACAGCCAATAACAGCAAGTCACAGCCAATAACAGCAAGTCACAGCCATTAACATCAAAAGCCAAATCGTACCACATAGCCTGTCACAGTAGTAAGTTATAATCTACCAGCAGAAAGAGCCATAACTTACCGCAACATTAGCCACAACCCACCACAGCAAGTCACAACTAACCAAAGTGAGCCACAACAGGTGACAACAAGCACCATAACCTGTCATATTAAGAGAGTGCCACAGCGCCAGGCTCCTGCATAACGACACTGAGGCATCAACATCTCGTGTCTCGCCGTAACTTAACTGTAAACCAAGTTTCCATTGTGCTCAACTTTGACAATAACTTCAAACTCACAAACTAGAATCTCCTGAAAACAGATCTAACCCCCCCCCCCACACACGGCTGGTGATGGCCATACATAGCCTGGTTAACAGTTGAACTATTTTTGATATACACTATTAGAAATGCTTAATTGAAACCCATAAATACTAAGGTTCACACCCACTGTATATAATAGTGACAGACAGACCCACGGTGCAGCCACACCAAGTTCCATATTGATCCACCATACAGGTAAGTCTTCAAACCCCCGTCGAGAATGGACATGCTATAGGACGTAGGGATGATGAGCTATTGGGGTGAAAAAAATGAAAACAAAAGTAGAAAATGAGCCACAGAAAGAGGGAAAGATTTACGCATTGTAATAACAGGCACTAGTGGATGGAAAAGGGGGTGAAGAAGTGGAGGGAGAGGGAAAGAATGGAGGTGGGTGGGTGGAAAATACGAAGAGGTGGGTGGAGGAGAGGTGAAATATGAACGAACGGGGACGACCAGCTAGGGCCATCTAAGAAGAACGATATTTTGCCTAGAATGAAGAGGGGTATATTACCTCCATAACCCTCATAACAAATGCTGGGGGAGAACGTTCGGTGACAACTTGTGATGCAGGAAGAGACAGACTCGGGCGAATCCTTTACAGAAAAAGAGACAACTTATGCCCACTCGAAACCATCATTCAGCAGGCGCGAGACACAATGTTTTCGGGTGTAGAATGAAGACGAGTTGAACCTGCGTGTGTGTAGGAGGGAGGGACGGAGGGGAGGGAGGGAGGGAGGGAACAGGATCAAAGGACTACCAACACAAAGACCAGTTGGCCGTGGTCTAGCCCAGCTAAACGGTGACGGGGCGAGGATTCAAGTTAATGAAGACCAAATGACCAACCATCCAGACCTAGCTATTTTTTCCCTAGCCTTCCAGCCATCCTTCTAGCCAGTCAGCCAGCCATCCAGTCACCCATTCATCCAGGTGACAAAGCAGGAAACTCGAGGGTAATGAGGTGACACGAGACGACTAAAAATACCCCCTGGAACAAATGAAGCTACTGAGAGGTCCTCGGGTAGTGTGGCACCCTCGTCCTCCCTATCCCTTATACATCCTTGTTACTATCATTGTCTTTTTTCTACACTTACTTCCTTCCTCCTACTCCTCTTCCTCCTCTCCCTCTCCTACTCTTCTTCTCCCTCCTCCTACACCTCTTCCCCCTATTCTTTGTTTACCCTCCGCCTTCCCCCTCATTTAGAATTTACCTTCTCACTCCTGTTATTCTTCTTCCTGATCCACCACAAATTTCTCTTTCACTCTTCCTTATCCCTCATCCCCTCTCTTTATTATTTAAATCCTTGCTCACATTATACTTTTTCTCCCCCAAATTCTCTTATATACTGTTCTTATCCTTCTTATCCTCCTCCTCCCTCTTTATTACATATATCCAAATTCACTCTGTTCGTATTTCAATTTTCGTCTCTCTCTCTCTCTCTCTCTCTCTCTCAATATTCACTCCCATGAACCATCCTATGAACTACCATCATAACTACATCTCCCAATTATACCATCCACCATAACTACTGAACATCATCAAATTTACCAGCAATGTAAAGTGTGGTGGTGATGTGGTGGTAGTTATGTGGTGGTGATGCGGTGGTGAGGAGGAGGAGAAGGATGACGTGGTGGTGATGTGGTGAAGAGAATGCACTAATCTAGAGAGCTTTGGGTGTAGAAGGGAGATGATGATGGTGGTGATGGTGGTAGGTGGAGGAGGGTAGTAGTAGTGATGGTGCAGGAAGATGATCTGGTGGTTCTGATAGTGGTGGTAGGCAAAGGTAGTGGTGGTGGGGGCAGGGTGGTGGGGGGCAGTGGTGGTGGGGGGGCAGTGGTGGTGGAAAAAGATGGGGGCAGTGGGTGACGGGGTAGGTGATGGGGGCAGTGGCGGATGAGGCAGTGGTGATGGGGGCTGTGGTGGTGGGGGCTGGGGTGGTGGTGGGGTAGTGGTGGTGGGGGTAGTGGTGGTGGGGGGGTAGTGGGCGGTGGGGGCAGGCGGCGGGGCAGGTGGGGGTAGTGGTGGTGCAGCGGTGGTGGGGTAGTGCAGGGGTAGTGGTGGCGGGGGTAGTGGTGGTGGGGGTAGTGGTGGTGGGGGTAGTGGTGGGGGCTGTGGGTGGGGGGGATTGTGGCGGTGGAGGGGGGGTGGTGGAGGTGGTGGTGGGGTGGTGGGGGTGTGGGGGTAGTGGGGGTGATGGGGTAGTGGTGGTGGGGGTTAGTGGTGGTGAGGCAGTGTGGTGGTGGGAGGGAAGGCCGAGGGACATGAAGGTGCGCAGCGGTGGAAGGAGATGTGAAAAGCGCGGCGCTGTAGTGAGGGAGGTGCGCGTAGGGAAAAGGGTGGCGGTGCTGTGCGGTGTAGGGGAAAAAGTGGTGAGGTGGTAGATGAGGGTGGTGGTGGTGGAGGTGTGGTAGGTGAGGTGGTGGTGGGTGAGGGTGGTGGTGGGTGGAGGTGTGGTAGGTGAGGGTGGTGGTGGGTGGAGGTGTGGTGGGTGGAGTGTCAGGACCAACAGGTGGCAGTATTGATCAGCAGCGGGCTGGAGGAGGGCGGGGCGGGGCCGCTACTTCCTCCCGGCTGCTCACAGGGCGAGGCCATGTACACACCCGCACACACGAACTCTCTAACACACACACACACACACGCACGCATACACGAACTCTAACACACACATACACACACATGAATTCCCCAACCCACGCACACACAAGCACCCACACGCACGCGCACACAGAACCTCTAACACACACACACACGCCCCCCTAACACACACCCCACCCAAACACACACACGAACCCCCGTAACAAACACCCCACGAACTTAATAGACATAAACAATGTTGGACGGGACCATCTACTAGTAATAAAACACACACACACACACACACACACACACACACACACACACACACACACACACACACACACACACACACACACACACACACACACACACACACACACACACACACACACACACACACACACACACACACACACACACACACACACACACACACACACACACACACACACACACAGCCACACACACACACACACACACACACACACACACACACACACACACACACACACACACACACACACACACACACACACACACACACACACACACACACACACACACACACACACACACACACACACACACACACACACACACACACACACACACACACACACACACACACACACACACACACACACACACACACACACACACACACACACACACACACACACACACACACACACACACACACACACACACACACACACACACACACACACACACACACACACACACACACACACACACACACACACACACACACACACACACACACACACACACACACACACACACACACACACACACACACACACACACACACACACACACACACACACGGGCTATCAGGGATTCTCCACGTAGATAGAAATATTGACAAAATTTCAGGAACCCATTATGAAGTGGTGTTCCTTTCTGACTGGCTGGTTGACTGGCTGGCTTTCACCTTCCCACCACCACTAGTAAGCCAGATCATTATACTGAGTTGAGAAGAGTTATACTTAAAGAACACTGATACGCTGATACTATTAATAATAACCTCAAGTATTATAATCACTTAGGATTTATTTAAAGGATTCCGACGAACCATTAAAAAAAAATCCCTTTATTACACTGTTGTGGATTTAATTAAAGAAGACTAATAATTATGTAGTATTATTAAAAGTATCTGAATAATGGAGTCTGATGAGGGATTTAATTGCAGTTATTAAAGTGGGGTAATAATCAAATCTCTTATATACTGTACTGTGGCAGGATGAGGGAGGGGGGTGAGAGGCTTGAGGGTGAAGGATGAGGGAGAGAGGGATTAATGAGTTTAGGTAATATACTGATAAACACCTCTTTGAATCCTGTCGTGTATATATATATATTTTTTTTTTTAGGAGGGGGGGATTTTAATAATGGCCGAACACCGTTATCACTAACTCTTGAGTCTATGATCGATACAATGATTTGACTACCACACACACACACACACACACACACACACACACACACACACACACACACACACACACACACACACACACACACACACACACACACACACACACACACACACACACACACACACACACACACACACACACACACACACACACACACACACACACACACACACACACACACACACACACACACACACACACACACACACACACACACACACACACACACACACACACACACACACACACACACACACACACACACACACACACACACACACACACACACACACACACACACACACACACACACACACACACACACACACACACACACACACACACACACACACACACACACACACACACACACACACACACACTGGCAAGTGTATATTTCCGCATACGTCTATTAAATGGTTCTAGATGAAAGTGCGTGCACATCATGACCAACAAGTGTCTGCTTCTACACACATAAGTACGCGATTCCGGGCATAACAAGCGAAATTCTCCAGCGTTTACAAAAGCAAATTTCCAAACATGATGACTGTATAGATTCTAACATAACAATTGCATGATTCTAAACATAACAAGTACAAGATTCTCAACTAAACATGTCATTACACTCTTAGGACTCTGACCTGCTGAAACGACTCTCTCAACTTCTGGTGTACCCACAGATGACACTGCAGCGTCTTACTTAGGTTTGGTTACATGAAGTGTCAAGTAACTTTAGTTCGAGACTGTACAAGTTTCTCAGGCATGTTTAATACAACTTGACCAGCACAGGTGTAAATGGGACCCAAATTCCACGTGATTGGTTTATAACTAGTGAATGCTGCTTTAAACTATACAAATAAAACAGAGTCAACACTTGAGTAAACAGATGTAAAAATCGCAATCCTCCAAGGCAAGAACACCCCCCTCAAGTAGATGTAACATACTGCCAAGTGTGGAGAGAATTCGCAACTGTACACGGCGGTGAGGAGAAGCACAACTCGGCACAAAGATTTCCAAGACCATAAACAATCTGGTGTGAGGAGGAGGATAAAAATATATTTGGTCATTACAGCTCTGTCAATGGCGCCTCCTAACCATCGCGTGAAAAACAAAAAACAAGACACGGTAGGAAATAAACGAACAGACTTCCGTGTATTATGTTCACGATGACACACACGCACGCACACAGTCACAAGCACACTGACAACAGATATAAATCGTTCCTTAGCAAGCATACCAAACGCCGGATCAAATAACTCAAGGTAGGTGTCATTTAGAAATACAACCACCATTGTCTCTCTCCACTCACACACACACATCACCGAGTCCTGTCTTTCACCAGCGCTGCCAACACCGTCAGAAGTATTTTACAACCACTTCAATTCCACTCATCCCAATCAGTCAGTTCAGTCAGTCAGTCACCGTTGACTCTGGCACCTAATGTAATAAGTTTGTGTTCGCGAGACTGAAATTATACCCTTAATTACTGTGTGTCTGTCTTTACCAAAAAATCTGAACATCAGTCACATGGCGATAATTGCATCCAAAGCCCTCAAACCATCTATAGACACATTAAACAATTTACACAGTGCACTCTTTTCTACACAAATTTTATCGTTGTTCTTTTTTTTTTACAATTTCACAAAACTGGATTAAACAGCATTAGGTAAAGGATCAAATGTGTCCTACTAATCGATCACCGAGACAAGCAAACTAACACAATAATTCCTTTATTTTTATCCGTTCGACGTAAATAGCCTAACTTTATTATCACTTTTCTTCACGCTAATAATGTTTTTAATTTTGAATTAGACAAAACAGGAGAGATGCATGTATAAGACAAGAATAACTGAACAAAAGCCGAGTGAATATTCTAATAACAATCACTTACACGGATTGTTTCACGTCAACTAGACCATTAATCTATTACGTGACCTTTTCAATGTCCATGTTAACCTCACCGGAAAATCATACTAGGTCAATACCCATTAATTATAACCTTGAGGCATTATGAACCTGAGTGAAAGATATCAGTCACAGTCTTCGTTTCACGTTAAGACAAACATAAAGGAAAGAACAGTTTAGGTAAAATTAGTCAATGATAATCAGATATATAAATGTGATAACATCCATGAGTATGTGTGTGTGTGTGTGTGTGTGTTGTGCCACTATCTTCCGGCAGGTAGGTAAGTTATCATCACTTAGCCAACACAACGTCAGCGGCCATACCTCTACCAACAGGTCTTAATCAATGACAAGATGGCGCGGAACCTCTATTCTATACATAGTGAGTGTGAGAAGGGGGCGCCTCTGACGACTGCCAAAGTATAATACGACTAATATCAACAACCTGTGCACAAGGTTCTGCAACACACAAGCTCATGAATAATCTATGAAGATAATGATATAAGCGCCTCACCAGCCAAAGGCGAGGTCCTCTAAGACAGAACACCGCCAATGTTACACCACCACAGAGCCTCGCCATTACAGTACATCTTTACCTGGTGGGAGTCTACAGTCACTGGTGTTGGTCATGACTACACCTGCTGACACCCATACTGCACCCATGACAACACCCACGCTACACCCAGCTCTCTGATAGACCACAGAGACAACCACACTATACCCACCTGGCTACACAACTACATAAACACGTCCACTACATTTTATCCAGAGAGGACTTGGATGGTTTCCAAGACGAGAGCAGAGCCAAGTCTCAGTGTGAACCAACACAATGGATAAACCTGTATAGTCCTGGTCACGTGACGTAGTTGACAGAACCATCGTGACACAACTAACGAGGAAAATTAATGACAACAATGAACATCGTGCTATAAATGGAAAGGAAATTGCGACTGGCAATTAGGTATTTTCCCCCACAGAATATTAGAACCCGGGTCGTCTTATTTTAATTTTATTATTATATGGGTATGTGTCCATTAGTTAAACCTGTGTGTGTGTACGAGGAAGGTCACTGCCAAAGATCAAAGGGTACTGAAAATTCGGCAAGGTTCGTATTAGGTTACCACAGCATTTTTGTTTATTTTTAGTAGGAGAGTATATTTAGGTCTGTTATACTAAAGCTGAAGTTACGATAAACATTAAGAAAACATAAATTAAACTCCTTAGTATCGGGTTAAACATAAAGTACTAGTCCTACTTCACACTGCATGTACAGTTACTAAATTATGTATTCGACGAGACCATGTGAGTTTGTGTTTCCCATAACCAAAACAACAAATCACCAACAGCGTCTTATTACAATCATTAACACAACGATACCAACGTCATCATCGTCGTTGTCAACCCGTTATGATGGCCGGCTGGTTAAGTATTATTTGTTACCACTTGTACTGTAAAATGCAACGCCCACGCTCAAAATAAAAAGTATCATTACGATATTGTGTTTGATAATATATGACACAATGTACGAAGGATTATGACAACCCTACCGAGACACCGCACGCCGTAGTGTTCATTCTGACATTCATCGGACCCATCCATAAAGATACTTTTTGTGCAATGAAAAAAAAAAACACGACAGATAAATACAAACGTAATAAACCATATATGTGAATTACAACTGTCAAATTACTAAGAGTTATCTCAATTTATCTCTGTAAAGGGAAGGACGCCACACAAAGTCATATTACAGAACACTCATTACCATCATTAATAACATCAAAGCTATCATTATTATTACACCCGACATGACTTTAATTTCTTCAGCGACTGAGCAATAACAAAGACTTCTCTCTGACACATATTACTTAGGAATATATTTCATCTCCATATACTTGATAACACACATTATCAGCATCAATTCATTGTCAACACCATCAACTTAGAAACCATGATGTCTACACTCTTGTCAAATAGACTTACAAATGGTGGCAGCAGGGGGAATTATAGAAACCTCCGTAACGTATGTGGGTTGGGTTGGGTTGTAGTTAATGATACTGATACCATCCCACCATTGGTATTTACAAGCAGTGGTGTGTAAAAAAAAAGGGGGGGGGGTCGTTGGTTGGTAATAACATTGGAATTTTAAGTAAGTAGAAGTAGTTGTTGTTAAAAGATGGTAACAGGTTATGGTACTGGAGTGAGTGGTAGTAACGGTAGTGGTAATAACGGTACTGTCAGTATTGGCACTTAAGTTTGGTAGTTATGATAATGAATATGATGATGATGGTGGTGATAGTGACTGTGCTGGGGATAGTTGTAGCCTATTGATATAGTGTCTGTCGGTGATGGTGGTAGAGATGACATGGGTGATAGTGGTTATGATTTCGTTGGCATTACAGCTCGTTGGTGGTGGGTGGTGAAATTTGATGGTAGTAAAGATGGTGAGGTAAAAGTGTGGTTGAATTCTGTGGTAGATACACTTTGGTAGTGATGGGTGGACGAACAGATATACATATAGATAAACAGAGAGACAGGCATAGATAAAGAGATATGAGCCGAGGAATGAATAGGGGAATAAATGGACGAAGAAAGGAAGAAAAAGAACCAAATGAGAAGATATAAATAGATAGATAGATTGATTGATTAGACATAACCAAAGAAAAAGTGAAATGTCTAAGAACGGCAAAAAAGAAGACAAACAGAGATATACAAAAGACTGTAAAAGACAAAAAAAAAGAGAAAAGGGGAAATGTAGGATAAAGAGAAATATGAATGAAACAATAACGAAACGGGGAAGAATTCGGTAGAGCAAAGAAAAATCTATGAAGCAGCAGAATAGGAGAAGCAAGCAATAAGGATTTGGAGGTTGTTTTTTTATCAAGAGATAGAATGGGGAAATATGGACACAGGAGAATGGGGAAGACCTGACAATTTTTAGAAGAGGATGACGATCGTGAATAGCAAGGAGAGGGGAGAAGAAATAGTCGGATAGGAGAGGAAAGGAAGGGAGTTGGTACACAGGAGAAGGTAATAAATGGGGAAGGAGGGGAAGAATGGATAGGAACGAAGGTAGTGTCAGGAGGCAATCAGTATAAGGGAGAGGGATGAGAGGGAATGTAAACAAGGGAAGAGGATAGGAAGGTAGAAGGAAGGGGGTGGTGGTAGGATGACATGGGATGGATAGATAGGGGAAGAAAGAAAAGGGAAGAGAGGAGGAAGGAAAGGAAACTCGAATGGAATGGTGGTAGTTGTGAAGAGGCCATCACATGTACAGCAGGTATCAGGTGTGGGAGGGTTGGTCAGGTGTGCCAATGGGCATTACACAGGTGGAGGGGGTGACGGTAGAAAAGGAAGCGTAGAAGAGTCGAGATGGGAGTAAAAATTATACCTATAGTAGAAATTATAAGTAGATGTGGTGGTGGTGTAGGTGTGGTAGGAGGTGTGGTAGAAGGTGTGGTGTAGAAGGTGTAGTGTAGAAGGTGTGTAGTTGAAAATGTGAAGGGCTAATGTAAAAGAAAGTGTAGAAATGTGCGGGACAGAAGGGTGATGACGTAGAGAGACGAGAGTGTAGCGAGGTGGAGGGAGGGGTGGAGGCGGGCGGGTTAGAGAGCGGGCGGGCGGGTGGAGGTGCGGGGGCGTGGCACACCTGGGCGGGGGTGGAGCGCTGCGGGTGAGTGCAGGCGGACCCTCCACAGGTTGGCCCTATCGATTGGAGGCGTCATTTTGGACCTGTGCCCCCTCCTCCTCCCTATCTTGCTCCCCTTACTCCCGTGGCCCTACACCTTCGTTTTACAGGTCAGGCCAAGACACACCTGTTCATCTCTACCTAGTGACTTTCCTTGACAACATGTGTCGGGGAGGAGCAGTGTGCAAGTGTGACAATGTTCATCTTGAGGTATGTTTCAGTGCAAGTCGGGGGACCGCCACACTTGGCCACCACCGCCACCAGCGCCCCGCCCAACGCCACACCCCCTTTAACGTTCATTCAACAGCTCTCTAAGGCAGCAGCAGCAGCAGCTCTCTAAATGGAAGACTTACCCTCACAACATCTTCCTCATTCAACGCCTCTTTCCATCACCACCACCAATAAACAAGAATACTCCCATTAATGGAGGCGAGCCACTAGGTGCAGGTAGTGCCTACACACACACACACACCATCCTCCATTAAAGCATCACTTTCTAAAATGCCTCGACAAAATCAGTCCAGGAGTTGCTCTCTACTTGATTACCAGACAGTGAACTGCGCGGCCGCACGCATCGCTCACCGCTGCACATGCCGCGCTCCTAAACCCAGTCCTTCACCGTCCTGTTGCTAATACAGAAAACTATTCAACGGCTACAGTAATACTGCTAATAGCAGGGGTCTGCCAGCGTGGCCAAGCAAACAATGAGAGGACTTGTTACTGAACTTGACACACCTCGCCTACTTAAAATAATGGCACATTTTCAAAGGCTCTCAAACAAACTTCAGACACAAAACCGCAATGACACGGCGAATGCAAGCGCACACAGACCCTTCGAAACGCAACTTCCCTCTAGCTTACTGTTAAAACACACACACACACAAACACAACCCCCCGAAACAAAACCCTACACACACACACACATCGTATTCAGCTTTAATACTCATCACTTATAGTAACCAATACGACAACGTAAGCTATATAGAGCTACAGTGAACCTCACCTTACAGACTAACATCAACATACAACAAAACATTCAAGCGAGCGGGAAAACACATTTAAATACCACATCCAACTTAAAGTAATAACTATATCACTACAATCACGCTGGAGTAACATTTAATACACAAAGATTCTTCAACAAAACATACCCAGATCATATTTAATCCACCACCACTCACACAGAAGACATTAAACCAAATAACATAAATCCTAAGTTATCAGGTTAACTATATTATATTTCAGGTAAAGTGTCCACCGTCATTATTCACCTGTGGTAATGATTCCCCCCCCCCCCACCTTCGTCAAATTACAAGGTACACACCAGGCAAACCAATATCCTTCGTACGGGAACCCCCACCCACCTCTTGCTTCTTCATTACCTGCCTATACTGTACTTCCTCCCTTTATCACTCCCCTCATCTTTCCTCAAACCCTTTAAAAATTTCCCCCCACTCCTTTCTTCCTCCTCACTCTCTTCTAATACCCCTTTTCTTCCCTTTCCAACCACCTCACTCACTCCCTGCCAAACTCCCACTCGATATCCTTCAAAACCTCCCCCTCCCCTCCCCTCCCCTCCCCTCCCTCTCCTTATTAAACCTCCATCAACTCCTCGTCAAGACAAGTCATCCCCTCCTACAAAAAAGTACTTAATTACTGGAGGAGGTGATTGCCTTCAGAATGGAGCAACTTCGGGGTACGTCCTCTACGTAAGTACATGGACTAGGGAGAGACAGTAACGACGACAGAGACGAGATGGAAGAATGGTATTGGTGGGGAATGGGGAAGAGGGAGCATTAGAAGGAAGGGGGATGTTAAGAGGAATGGGGGAGAGATGCTATGAGGAATGGAGAATGCTATGAGGAAGGAGAATGCTATGAGGAAGGAGAGAATGTTGGGAGGAAGGGGTGGAAATGCGAGAGGGGAGAATGTTGGTTGGAAAGGAGAAAAAAGATAATTATTTTGTGGGGTGAAGGGGGGGGATGTGATGAGAGAAGTTGCAACAACCCTTCCCCTCCCGCCATAGTACCTTAATCACTCCCAGCACACCCCCCCGGTAATCATAGGGTACAGACGACCACGATACATCCCGTCTCAACGCCATCTCAACCTAACCTAACCTTAACTGTAGGATTAACCCCCGTTTTAATTAATACTGGGATTATATCATCCTACTTTAGTGCCAACCACTTCCTCATCATCCTCCATTAGCATCATTAACTAAACCCCTGCCACTTACCACCACCACTACCTCTCACACCTAGCCACCACCACTACTTCCCCTACCAACCAGTCACCCACTACTCCTCCCCGCCCCCATTAGTACCACTCACCCCCACTAATGACTGGACCGCTATCAAAACTTTGCTACATTCCAACTCTTATCTCTGGCTCCTTCATTACTCTAATGTTCCCCGACCTTATCACAAACACGATTTCGTTATCCTGTTGGGGGAGGGGGGAAGGGGAGGAGAGGAGAGGGAAAAGAAAGGGAGGAGAGGGGGGAAGAAAGGCAACGGAAGGGGAAGTATAAGGAAGGGGAGGGAGAAAGGGGGAGATGGGAGGGAGGAGAGGGAGAAGAAAGGGAGAATAGGGTAGGGGGAAGGAAGGCAAGGGAAGGGGAAGTGTAGGGAAGGAGGAGGAGGAGGAAGAAGGGAAGAAAGGGAGTGGAGTGGAGAGGAAGGAAAGCAAGAGTGAATAGGGAGGAAGAGGGGAAGAGGAGAGGGAGGGGGAGATACACACAAGTCAAAAATCCCCTTCCATCAAGACGTGATTATTCCTTACTGTATGCACGTTATACAGCCCCTGTCAATAAAAAAAAACTTTCCACCTCTTTCTACGACCACAACACTACCACAACACCTACCACCACCACCACAAACATCATCCTCCAACCACCATCACAATTTACCAAACACCAGCACTAACATTTACCACACAACTACCAAAATTATCAACCAGGCAGGACCACCAACCACCACCAAACATTAGTGCTGTCTTCCCTCCCACTCCATTACTTTACACTCACTCACTCTCCTTGCGCTATCAATATGTCACACACACACACACACACACACACACACACACACACACACACACACACACACACACACACACACACACACACACACACACACACACACACACACACACACACACACACACACACACACACACACACACACACACACACACACACACACACACACACACACACACACACACACACACACACACACACACACACACACACACACACACACACACACACACACACACACACACACACACACACACACACACACACACACACACACACACACACACACACACACACACACACACACACACACACACACACACACACACACACACACACACACACACACACACACACACACACACACACACACACACACACACACACACACACACACACACACACACACACACACACACACACACACACACACATTTCCTCCCACGCTTCAGATTATTATTTACCAAACACAAATTCAGCAGCGTGTACAAAAGTACAGTGTTATATACGAACTCTCCTACGGTAGTACAGCTATCGTGTGAGACAGCAATATCCTACGTACATAAGAGTGAAGGAGGGCCAGTGTTATTTCACCCCTCCTCTCCCCTCCTGCTACCACCACCTCACCCCTCCCCCAACACTACCCTTTACCTCGGCTCCAGCAAGACAAAAGCGTTCTTAAACAAGCGCATCATACAGTCCCCCAACTGACACTTCCGCCCGGATAGAAATTAAAAAAGACTCGGCGGTCATGAATCACTCTCTCACCCCTTCTCGCTAACCGGGGATTAAATAAGCTCAATACCTCTCTAACCTCCCCCGCCTCTATTTCGGGCAGGACCATTAATACGCACCATGACATCTCTCCCGGTTGCCGGAACAACTACGATTTTTATCTAAACTCCCTATCACACAAGGCAAGAAATTAACTCGTATCACCATTCTCTATAACTAATAAACAAACTATAGAATTCTGACTCGTAATAACTATCTGGAAGAGAAAACAGCAGCCATGATAAACGATAATAGTTCACACCGACAACTCTTTGTACATCATTGTTTTAATTAATTCTCCCCCCCCCCCTTTAAACCACCTAACACCCGGGATCAGCCTTCCTCGCGTCTGCTGGTCAGGTACACGGGCCACCACCACCCTCCACTCAACAGAATTCCAGCACAAGGAGACAGCAGATACCATTTGTCAAAGGTGTTAAGTGTGGGAGAACGCTGTAGGGTAGCAGGAAGGACAGACAATACGCCCACACACCGCCACCCTCGTCGGGATCCTTGGTTTCTAGCAGAGGAGGAGGAGTGAGGATTTGTTGTGGCCAGATATTAGTGGTGCGCAGGACGGGTTGGCCCATCAGCTGGCACCCTGACTACCTAGACCACTGTTACATGAATCGGGTGAACCAACCCTCTCTCTCCCTCCTGAAAAGTACCAATTGGATGTTAACTCCAGCTCTGGGCTCTCTTGTGAAAGGTTAACAGTCATTTTTTTTTTAAATGGGGCGGAGCATCTAGAGCCAGGAAGCTAATTCAATCCTGACACACCACTGAGATAGAGTCCATGAAACTACACAAAAATATTACAACAATCAACACAGTGGTGGGTGAAGACAGCCTGAAGGAAAGTAGGGAGCGAAATATATATATTTTGACAAGAGAAGACACTTCCCCTCCTAATCTGATACGAAGCTAATAGTGAGGGGTGACCAGTGCTGTGGCAACCACACAAGACTGCGGCGTCGTTTGCGTGTATGACACATGCATAAATACTTAAAAGTCAGACAGACACAGGCAAATACACACACACACACATACTGCCTATTTCAATGGCTATTTACTATAGTTAAAGGGCGCGATGACACAGTGGATATAGCACTCGCTTTTTGACCCAACAATCGCAGGTTCGAGACCTGCGGCCGACCACTGATTGGGACACCCCCAGTCGACCTAACTGTAGAATGGCTACCTAACTTTAAAGTTTGTAGAATTTGAAGCCAAAGGCGATAGAGAGCAGCACCGTCCACGCTGTACTGCTGGCTTAGTCTTGAGGGCGCTGTATGCACACTATCCTGTTCATGATCCACATTAACTTCCACTGTCGCTTTATGTATGACAGTTGTGTTACCACCTCAGTATGTTACTGCCACAATGAATACTTGTATGTAAAATGAAATTACTCATTGGGAAGTTGATGCATAAATGCCTTCACCCAGTGAAAGTACAACTGGCAAAATATCACGTGAAAATTGTAGATAGCAAACGTACAATGACTTATTTTAAAATATACTTAGTTAATTACCAAAGGCTACCAAGATATAATTCACAAATTTTGTTTACCAGACTAACTGACCATTCCAAATAACTCTGACTTAGTCAGCATATACTTCGTTGGAAAAATTTTCAGACAAAACTTCAGTGGAGGGGTTAAGCGAAAAGTTATCAGGTATTACGTTTTATTTCATTTAAATGACAAAATGAGCAGTAAAGGCAAGGAAATCATATAAACCGTAAGCTTTCGAAATCTCATCAGAATTGGCAACATCTAACTACATGCTCTCGAAAACCAGAACGCAATAGTCTTACACAGGAGTGAGAGCTGGACTCGACGCATCGTGTTTTAATCAAGCGAGCAAAGGCTATGGAAATAAAAATTTATATGTACAGTCTCCGTCAGTCACAATACAATACATCAGCTGATTAAATACCAATCGACCCCTCACATCTCTGATACCTCAGGGGAATTTTATTTCAGCATTAGTTCTTTCGTGTGATCAAAATCCTATCAAAAATAGATTTGACAGCATAAACAGATGCAATTAATCATACAGCTGCAACCTCATTACAATACACGAGCACAACACATTTTAAATCATGGCTTCTATCATGTTTGATATAAATTCAATAACAAAAACAGAATTTATAGCGCGCGCACACACACACATTTAAAATACGAACGAAAACAAACAACCCAGCAGCTGTGATCCAGGAACCAAACCAACAGTGGATCTCCAACACACCGCCCACGACCCACAACATGATCAGCGTGAGCACTAACTTCTAATCACAAATCTTTGGTCATCAACACCCTGCCTGCCTCCCATAACATCCCTGGGGTTTTAAGTTACAAGCAGAGGACAGTGTGGGAGGCACCGGTGGTGGGGTAAGGTGCAATGGGGTAGGGAAAAGGAGGATGGAGGAGGGATTGAGGTGAAGCTCATTAGGCACTGTGCCAAGGACCCATGAAAATTAGCGGGACCTACGAAATTGAATGAATTACTTATATCAAAAGCGATGCATGAACAGCATATCAAAGCCTCGACGCCCACTAAATTTGTTTCAGAAAAAAGTTTATAGTAATAAATATAATAACGTAATGAGTCTACAAAGCTTATTCAACAGATAAATATAATATGTATTAACAACATAGTGATGAGAGGTTATAAGAAAGCTATCCTATGAGGCCTACGAAATATATAACAAGAATACTATGTTATAAAGAACGTCACGTGCAGGAGTGGAGGCAGGGAGGAAGATGATAATGGAGGCGTGTGTGAGGACAGGGTGAGTAAAACTTATCAAGTTGTTAGAGTTGGGAGGAAGGTGAACAGTTACTCCATGTCTATCCAGCAACCAGGTGCTAGGAATATATCGCCGAAGGCCCACCACGTCTCAACCAACTAGTGACAACTGTAAAGGCGTGGGAGGGAGTCTACAGCAGCGAGTGACAACCACGAGGGCGTGGGAGGGAGGTTGTCAACCAGGGTCGACGCAAGCTGTAAGGGTCGCTGCGTCAACAAACCGCCGCTGCCCACAATTTCTTGGAACCGAAGATCCATCACACTGTTTAGGACACATACACACACACACACACACAAACATTTAAGTCAGCAAGGAAACTCGATCCATCAGTGGGATGGCTGCTTCTGTCGACCGAACCCAAAATTTATAGAGATCATCAACTGTGAGTAAAGATCTTATGTATGAAGTTTGGTTGTGTTACGTGCAATAGAACTCAAGGTATTTACGGAGCAGCCATTTGTCATTGTCAACAAATGGCTGCTCCACAATAACAAAACTTCTAACAAACGAACGGACGGACAGATAACACCATGAATATACCACCCAGACTGTTTTCTTTGGGATAAAAATCTAATCAAGGAATGTAGGAGCGACTTCCCTAATACCAAGAACTTTGGTGGAGATTGACATAAACGAAAGCGAAGAGAAAAATATGCATTAAAAAAAAAAAACAGATTTATACTGAAAAGTCTGATGAAAAATTGACACACGGACGCGAAAACGTTAAGCAGGGGACAACAACCAACGGAACAGTGCATAAACTCTCCTGTATTCACCCAGCAGAGCTAATAACAACATTAGGAGAAGAGGAAGCTGAAGAGAAAGAGGAAGAGAAAGAGGAAGAGGAAGACGAAGAGAAAGAGGAAGAGTATAAATTTGCTGCCTCTCTCATAGGCCTGAGGTACCTCACTTTTAATCTTAATGTATATGAATCCCTTGAGCAGAAGTTCATTTTAATCGCCGTTTTGTGTGTCAGGAGATTATGTAATTTCCGATAAAAATAAAAACATTAGTCCTCAGTTAGAATAAACCCCGAGAAACAAATGGCGAGTTGCTATTTCTTTTCAATAGTCATAATACTTTGTCTGCGAGCTACGAGGCATTTAATAATCTCGAAAAAGGTAAACAGAAAGTGAGGGAAGGTAGAGAGAAGTGAGATATGCTGGGTGAAAAGGGGCTGGGGGAAAGGAGGGAAGAGAAAGGGAGGGGGGGGGGTACTAACTCTATGGTCTACGCCCTAATGGAGGCGCCACAACAGATTGAAGGATGATGGCGGCGGTGGTGTGGGTCAGAGGGAAGGATGCAACTGGGTTTAGGAGGAAACTCGAGTGATGGTATTTTTTAACAGGTATTGAGAGGAGATTCTTCCCGACCCGACCTGACCCCAGCCAAGACGTTAGTAGTAGTGTGACATCCTCGACCTTACCTTAGACAGCTCTTATTGTTGACATAATTGAATAATAGACAAGACTTACCATATAGGGTTCGAAGGTGACTTATGTTTTACTGACTGACGGACGGACACACACTCATTCTCTTCTGTAAAAGAGTGCGAGTGAGAGAGAGGGTGTGTGTGTGTGTGTGTGTGTGTGTGTGTCAAGAAGGCGTTTAGAGCATGTCTATGGGTTCAAAACTCAGCGGCAATATCAACTCTGAACATCGGAACTTCACACACACACACACACACACACACACACACACACACACACACACACACACACACACACACACACACACACACACACACACACACACACACACACACACACACACACACACACACACACACACACACACACACACACACACACACACACACACACACACACACACACACACACACACACACACACACACACACACACACACACACACACACACACACACACACACACACACACACACACACACACACACACACACACACACACACACACACACACACACACACACACACACACACACACACACACACACACACACACACACACACACACACACACACACACACACACACACACACACACACACACACACACACACACACACACACACACACACACACACACACACACACACACACACACACACACACACACACACACACACACACACACACACACACACACACACACACACACACACACACACACACACACACACACACACACACACACACACACACACACACACACACACACACACACACACACACACACACACATTGAAAAAGGAAAGTATGAGAGAAAAAAGTTTCCCCAAGCCACACCCACGCCCCTACGCCCACCGCTCAACAAACACCCGCCCACGTCCGGACACCACAGGAAAAGAGACATGGGCACCTCATATCAGGCTCTGCACAGCTGCCCTACCCTGACCTACCCACGTCCTGCTGCCCTACCCTGACCTACCCACGCCCTGCTGCCCTACCCTGACCTACCCACGTCCTGCCGCCTCACTCCTGACCTACTCCACGTCCTGCTGCCCCATCCGACTCCACTCCACGCCCTGCTGTGCCCTACCTCCTGACTCCACCACGCCCTGCTGCCCTACCTCCTGATTCCACTCCACGCCCTTCTGCCCTACCCTGACCTACCCACGCCCTGCTGCCCTACCCTGACCTACCCACGCCCTGCTGCCCTACCCTGACCTACCCACGCCCTGCTGCCCTACCCTGACCTACCCACGCCCTTACTCAGCCAAAACACTATGAAATCTATGACACATTTCCTACATTACATCCCTCATGGCCGAACGTCAGTTTCAGAAATGTCATGAAATACAGGCATAAGAGTTAACTGGTCTTAGATTGGCGCAAAACATGGATGAACTGGCCAATCGCCTTCAAGGACAGAGAATACCAACGACTAGCCAATCACCGCCCAAGTAGAGAGCACACCAACATCTGGCCAATCACCGCTAAGGAGATTGGACATCTCTGAGATATAAACGGTGCCAACAAGTAAATATTGTGCCATAATAATCTTCCCCACCACCATCAATCACCCCCTCCCCCCACCATCCACTATGTGCCTCCCAATCCTTAATTAACTAGATGAATAAAATCACAAGAGAAACGCTACCGAAGGATGACAACAGCAGAAGGAGGGGATAACAACAGCAGAAGGAGGGGATAACAACAGCAGGAGGGGGATAACAACAGCAGAAGGAGGGGATAACAACAGCAGGAGGGGATAACAACAAGGAGGGGATAACAACAGCAGGAGGGGATAACAACAAGGAGGGGATAACAACAGCAGGAGGGGATAAATAGCAGGAGGAGCAACAACAGCAGAAGGAGGATAAATAATAGCAGAAGGAGGGAGTCAACAGCAGAAGGAGGGGATAACAACAGCAGAAGGAGGGGATAACAACAGCAGAAGGAGAGGACAACAGCAGCAGAAGGAGGGGATAACAACACCATAGATAGAGGAGCTGCCGTGCACAGGCCAACCTGCCTATTGCAGACTCCTTTTTTTCTTATGTTCTTATAACCAGCATAAAAACAGCATTTACATTCACACGCACAGCATCACACAGCGGGATACGGTAACCACAGCTACAATGTCCAATAAAACACATCACTTTCTAACACGAAAAACAACAAAACTTAAAAAAAAATAACATACTTACGAAAATACACACAACACTAGGCAGCAACACTCACCTGCAACAGAGAAAAGAAGAAAATAGTGTAAAAATAAAAAATTATACATAACGACACGTGAAGATAATTAATACATAAATGATAAAGATAATTAATACATAAATGATAAGACGTGATACATTATTGAACAGCGTGTGAGTGTGTGTTACGGGTATGTGCGGGAGGTGTACAAAGACGGCCCGGCCCCTTGACTATAAAACCTGAGTGTTGTCGGGAAGGTAAAATCATGTTCTATTTATCCCCTTACCAACTATACCCAATAGTGACATTACCATAGTCCACCCCAGCCCCCACTACAAACAACACAAGAGCTCAGGGTGTTGATTAGGTGTATGTATGTATATATATATATGTGTGTAATTAAAACTCTGTGTCGTCGGGGGCTGTGTGACATTATCACCCACAAACAAAAGGTCATCGTGTCACAGGTCGGTAAATAATCGTTACGGGAATTTCTAACGAGGTGAATTAGTTAAACGTCCCCACCCCGAGTGATGAGTCTCTTGTTTAGTCGTTCGTTATAAGTGAGAGATAAAGACCTAGAATTTATTGTGAAGATACGTGGAGGTGAGGAGGTTAAAGGCTGACCTCACATGTTACCTTAAGTGCTAGACGAGTATCAATAAGCTGCCCACTCTTTACAATACTGGACGTTGAATACTCTCTATTTCAAGTTGATTCTGGCAATGTTCTTTCAATACTAAAAGATCTATTGTAAGATCGGGATTTACGCATAAGCATTTCTATAAAATTATCAATATTGTCAAGAACAGAAACTCTAGTTAACAGTCCTGTGCCTCGAAGTTGTGAGGAATTCGAAGCAGTTAAAGTACAGAAGCAAACAGTACAAAGACACCCGAATATAAATAATGATATATGAGACAACTACAGAACACAAATGTTATACCAGAGCGACAAAATAACTTACACAACCATCCTTACCATAGATTTTATTCATATTTTTATCACCGTATATTTGTCAGTAAATATTATTCAATCACCCGTTGCAGACGAGCTTTGGGGTACAAGTAATTTACCTTAAACAAAAAAATATTTACAAACAGCGATGAAACATGTTAACGACCTGGACATTTTTCACCAGTTAGGAAACCATTCCAATTCCCAAGCTGGCTGATCTGCTCACGTCTCATACTCAAAAATGGGGAAAAACCAGGTGGCAAGGGTCTCACACAAGTAGAATAGATCAGTTTCCCCGAAAATAAAATTCAGTGACAAAAATAAAACACGGGCAGAAGGCGGCAATCCTCACCCGTGATATATACAGTACAAAGTCTTATGGGGATACAAGAAGATTTTCAACCATCAATTCTTATAAGATCTACACGTGTGGGGGATTAACATGACTCTCCTTAACACAGATCCTTGGACGCTCTACCGAGTTTTCATTTATAGATTTCGACAAATGAGGAGAACTACGAGGCCTTAAGAGGTGAATTATACAGTAGAGTCGGTAAAGTCAAAGAGAGGCTACCACGACCTTAGGTCCATCTCCATTATTCACCCCACCGTCAGGGCAGGGGTCAAGCCCCATAACTCTAGGGACATCACAACCCAGGTTTCACTGTCTCGTTGTTTTGTTTTTTGTTTTTCTCTCTCTCTCTCTCTCTCTCTCTCTCTCTCTCTCCTCTCTCTCTCTCTCTCTTTTTCTCTTTCCTACCTCCCTCACTCTCTCTATTCTTCCCTCCCTCCCCTCACACTCTCTTCCTCTCCTCCACCTGCTCATTCCTCTCTCTTCCCCTCTCTCTCTCTCTCTCTCCTCTCTCCAAGTTCTGGGCTATGCTATCTAAGTTTACACGATAAACCAGCCAGCACCTTCTTGTACGCCCGTTTTTACAGCCGAGACAACGCTTACTTCACACTTCGAAAAGGTCACGCGGTTTGTTCTTCTCTTGCTCAGGGGGTCAATTTCGATACGATCTGTGTGGACTCGACTATTTTATTTTTCTTCTTTTTATTGAGGCGAGAAGGTGGAAGTTTATTCTTGTGGAGTTTATTATGTGTTTTCTTTCTCCATTTATGACGGTTTAGTTTTACAAGCTTTCTTCTTCACACACACACACACACACACACACACACACACACACACACACACACACACACACACACACACACACACACACACACACACACACACACACACACACACACCTTTCATTCCCCACCATTTGTTCTCACGTTTGCCTTCTGACGTAATGGTAATCTCTTGTAGGTTAGGTTAGGTTAGGTTAGGTTAGGTTAGGTTAGCCTTAAAAGTGAAATAAAGTTGGGGGGCTCATCTTCAGGTGACCGTCTCCTTCAGGTCTGCTCATATTAGTCTACAATATAATATTTGCGTCTTTATGCAGAAAATACTTGTCATTGCTGCTTATTATTCATTTATCCGGATCAACTTAGCATCGTCTTAACCATATTTTTCATTATTCATCGTTGTTTCATTTATTTATTTTCAACATCAGGATTTAATCATTGTTGTTATTTTATATTCAAATAATTTTCTGTTTAATTATTATGATTGTTTCAAGATTATTATTTACCGTTATTTTATATTACAACTTTTCATTAATTATATATCGGTGTAATATTTTGTTTATATTTTATTAATTTACCTCATCTCACTATTGCTTTAAGTTATTACCTAACCTAACCTAACCTAACCTAACCTTACCTTACCTAACCTAACCTAACCTAACCTAACCTAACCTAACCTAACCTAACCTAACCTAACCTAACCTAACCTAACCTAACCTAACCTAACCTAACCTAACCTAACCTAACCTAACCTAACCTAACCTAAGCATTATTTATCTCTAGTGTATTTTTTTTCACTTTTCATCCAGAGTGAACGTGGGCAAGAGCTATTGTGAGCAAGATTGAGTGTGGGCAAGCGTGATTGGATAAACATTAACGAAGACAAGAGTGAGTGAGTGTGGGCAGCAGTGAGTGTGGGCAAGAATGGGTGTGGGTGGAAGCGAGTGTGGGCAAGCGTTAGTATGGTAATTCTAGTCAAGATAATTTTCTGGCCAAAGTCATTTTATGGGGCAGTCAATTTACGGCGCGGCCATATTTTTCCCCCGCCCGTGTCAATATTTGGGAGGTAATGGTTTTGTGTCATTCTACGGCGGGGGTGAGATTTTTTTTGGCTTTTTTTGTCACTTCAGAAACAAAGTTCACGGTTTTATTTTCTTACTGCTTTTTGGCACCAGTGTAAAGAGACGTGGTAGGACACACACACACACACACACACACACACACACACACACACACACACACACACACACACACACACACACACACACACACACACACACACACACACACACACACACACACACACACACACACACACACACACACACACACACACACACACACACACACACACACACACACACACACACACACACACACACACACACACACACACACACACACACACACACACACACACACACACACACACACACACACACACACACACACACACACACACACACACACACACACACACACACACACACACACACACACACACACACACACACACACACACACACACACACACACACACACACACACACACACACACACACACACACACACACACACACACACACACACACACACACACACACACACACACACACACACACACACACACACACACACACACACACACACACACACACACACACACACACACACACACACACACACGGATGCAGTAGACATGAAGACCAGATCAGGAACTATGAAAACTCAACAGTAGCAGCAAGAGGAGCTGAGGAGGATCAGGAGCAGCAAAGGTCGCAACAGGAGGAGGAGAGGAGGAGGAGGAGAGGAGAGATCAGGTGGCACGCACTCCGCCGGGACCACCTGATACACCTCCCTCAGGTATAACCCAGGGGTGGTCGCCGTCAGACACCTCCACTACCAACAGCTCCTACCACATTCCACCCACCACGCCCCACCTCGCGCCCACCCCTCGCGCCCACCCCTCGCGCCCACCCCTCGCGCCCACCTCCTCGCCCACCCTCGCGCCCACCTCCTCGAACCCACCTCCTCGCCCTCACTCCTTGCACCCACCTCCTCCACCCTTCCTCTGCCCACTTCCTCCTTCCTTCTTTAATCTTATCACCAAATTCCAAAGTCATGAATGTTTTTCGGGGTAGGGTGGGGTGGGGATTATAATTGGGTTAAATATAAAATAATAACGCCTCATTATTCTTTAGTAATTTCAAGGCTTTGACTGACAATAAACAGTACCTAGCAAAACTAAACACACACACACACACACACACACACACACACACACACACACACACACACACACACACACACACACACACACACACACACCCGGTAATATATCCTCCACTAACACCTACAAACATAAACAACACCCATAATGCAGTCACACCTTTACACCATCAACAAACATCCTGCAAGCAATCATTACACCCTAACACAACACCCAGGTGACTGAAGACTAACACCAGGTGACTGAAGACTAACACCAGGTGACTGAAGACTAACACACTAACACCAGGTTAATGTAGACTAACACACTAACACCAGGTGACTGAAGACTAACACCAGGTGACTGAAGACTAACACACTAACACCAGGTGACTGTAGACTAACACTAACACCAGGTGACTGTAGACTAACACCAGGTGACTGAAGACTAACACACCATAACACCAGGTGACTGAAGACTAACAAACTAACACCAGGTGACTGAGACTAACACCAGGTGACTGTAGACTAACACCAGGTGACTGAAGACTAACTCACTAACACCAGGTGACTGTAGACAACACCAGGTGACTGTAGACTAACACCAGGTGACTGTAGACTAACACCAGGTGACTGAGAAGACTAACACCAGGTGACTGAAGACTAACACCAGGTGACTGAAGACTAACTCACTAACACCAGGTGACTGTAGACTAACACCAGGTGACTGTAGACTAACACCAGGTGACTGAAGACTAACACCAGGTGACTGAAGACTAACACCAGGTGACTGAAGACTAACACCAGGTGACTGAAGACTAACACCAGGTGACTGTAGACTAACACCAGATGACTGTAGACTAACACTAACACCAGGTGACTGAAGACTAACACCAGGTGAATGTAGACAAACACACTAACACCAGGTGACTGAAGACTAACACTAACACCAGGTGACTGAAGACTAACACACTAACACCAGGTGACTGTGGACTAACACCAGGTGACTGGACTAACACCAGGTGACTGAAGACTAACTCTAACACCAGGTGACTGTAGACTAACACCAGGTGACTGTAGACTAACACCAGGTGACTGGGACCAACACCAGGTGACTGGACTAACACCAGGTGACTGAAGCTAACACACTAACACCAGGTGACTGTGAATGACTCCAGGTGACTGTAGACTAACACCAGGTGACTGAAGACTACACCAGGTGACTGAAGACTAACTCACTAACACCAGGTGACTGTAGACTAACACCAGGTGACTGTAGACTAACACCAGGTGACTGAAGACTAACACCAGGTGACTGAAGACTAACACGCTAACACCAGGTGAATGTAGCAAACACACTAACACCAGGTGACTGAAGACTACACCAGGTGACTGTAGACTAACACCAGATGACTGTAGACTAACACACACTAACACCAGGTGACTGTAGACTAACACCAGATGACTGTAGACTAACACACTAACACCAGGTGACTGAGGCTAACACCAGGTGACTGTAGACTAACACACTAACACCAGGTGACTGTAGACTAACACCAGATGACTGTGACAACACACTAACACCAGGTGACTGGACTAACACCAGGTGACTGTAGACTAACACACAACACCAGGTGACTGTAGACTAACACCAGATGATGTAGACTAACACTAACACCAGGTGACTGAAGACTAACACCAGGTGACTGTAGACTAACACACTAACACCAGGTGACTGTAGACTAACACCAGATGACTGTAGACTAACACACTAACACCAGGTGACTGAAGCTAACACCAGGTGACTGTAGACCTAACACTACCAGGCTGTAGACTAACACCAGGTGACTGTAGACTAACACACTAACACCAGGTGACTGTAGACTAACACCAGATGACTGTAGACTAACACACTAACACCAGGTGACTGAAGACTAACACCAGGTGACTGTAGACTAACACACCATAACACCAGGTGACTGTAGACTAACACCAGATGACTGTAGACTAACACACTAACACCAGGTGACTGTAGACTAACACACTAACACCAGGTGACTGTAGACTAACACACTAACACAGGTGACTATAGACAAACACACTAACACCAGGTGACTATAGACAAACACACTAACCAGGTGACTGTAGACTAACACCAGATGACTGTAGACTAACACTAACATCAGGTGACTGTAGACTAACACCAGATGACTGTAGACTAACACACTAACACCAGGTGACTGTAGACTAACACACTAACACCAGGTGACTATAGACAAACACACAACACCAGGTGACTGTAGACTAACACCAGATGACTGTAGACTAACACACTAACACCAGGTGACTGTAGACTAACACCAGATGACTGTAGACTAACACACTAACACCAGGTGACTGTAGACTAACACCAGATGACTGTAGACTAACACACTAACACCAGGTGACTATAGACAAACACACTAACACCAGGTGACTGTAGACTAACACCAGATGACTGTAGACTAACACACTAACATCAGGTGACTGTAGACTAACACCAGATGACTGTAGACTAACACACCTTGCAGGTGACTGTAGACAAAACACACTAACACCAGGTGACTGTAGACTAACACCAGATGACTGTAGACTAACTCACTAACACCAGGTGACTGTAGACTAACACCAGATGACTGTAGACTAACACACTAACTTACCAGGTGACTGTAGACTAACTACAAGATGACTGTGGGCTAACACACTTACTAACACCAGGTGACTGTAGACTAACACCAGATGACTGTAGACTAACACACTAACATCAGGTGACTGTAGACTAACACCAGATGACTGTAGACTAACACACTAACACCAGGTGACTGTAGACAAACACACTAACACCAGGTGACTGTAGACTAACACCAGGTGACTGTAGACTAACACCAGATGACTGTAGACTAACACACTAACACCAGGTGACTGTAGACTAACACCAGGTGACTGCAGAAACCCACCGTCCCATAACAGCCTTCCAACCTGCCCAGGCATGTCCCGGGCTTCGTCTTGAGGCTTGACAACATCCAATCTCGGAAAATAATTTTTATGGTGGCTGCTCCATTTTCTCCCGCCTTATTTTACACTGTCCTTCACAAACCTTCAGAATAAACCACCTAAACCCCCCCTCCCCGCAGTTTTCAGGCGTGGGAGGGGGGAGGGGGGAGGAGGGAGGGACGGTTGGTAGTGCCTTTCAGTCTCGTGTGTTAACCGGATGTTGTTTTTGTTTCTACCTTTATATTGACGTCTACCTCCATGCCTGTTTGTGTCTACCTGTATAACTTATTGACTACCTGTAAATCTACTGGTGTTTAAGTGTTTCTTTGTTGATCAGTCTTTGCCTAAAACAGTCTGTGGTTGTACAATTGTCGGTGTTTGTAAATCAATCCATGCTCGTCTGTTGTGTATGTTTGTAAATATTTCGGTATTTAGCCATAAATCAGTCGGTGCTTATTTGTAAGCTTGTTTGTAAGCCTGACAAAATGTCTGGAGGCTTACCTGTTTACTATTAAATTACATCTATCTTCATACCAATGTCTGCTTTCTAAAGTGTATATATGTAAATCAGTATACCTGCATATAACATACTGTATAATCACTCAACCCGCCAAAACCCAGTGTAATATTACTATACTAAAGGGGCGTGAACAACCACCTTAATATTCTATTAATCAAAACAACAAATGTGTAAATGTGATGTTTATCTTTACAGCTGTTGACAGAAAGTCGATTCATTACCTTTAAAATGCCAGTAACAGGCTATCACGTCACTATCTTACGGGCCATAAAGAGGGTGAGCTCTCCTGGCACACCTTAAGCCAATATACATACTTGCATACCACCTCCCTCCCCCGCCTCCCCTTAAAGGAAACCTTCCCGGCAAAATACGGTTCCAAATTCTATCCCCAGAGAGCGGCTATTTTGGGCCGTGACCTCGGACAAAAATATCCCCCAGGTCTCGTAGTCTCCTCGCGGCTAATGTCCAATACACACCATCAACCCCACATCCAAGAAAACTGTGGAAAAATTCTCCCCCTAAATTGCTGCAGTCTTTGGCTGGTTCCCACACCAAGAAAAGGTGAATGAAAGGGACCAATTGGAGGGGAGGGGGGTGGAAAAGGGCCACGCCTTACGCCGTTACCTCTGTCACGGTGACGCCAGGAAGGTCGACCTGGGAAAGCGAGAAGGGACGAGGGGACGAGTGGAAAGAAGAGTGGGTGAGGAAGAGGATAGTTCCAGGTGGGAAGGAAACTGGTAAGAAGATGAGACAAAACCGGATCAGGTGGTTGGGGAGAGCGGAGAGGGTAGTTGGAAAATACCGGGGAGAACCGAGGGCGGGGGGAAGGGGGGGTCAGTATGTACAAGAAAAGGTTCTTGGGGGATGCCGGAGGTCGCGACAGGTCACACAAGAGGTGGTGTGAGGTACATCCGCGTAGCCACCCAGTTTAGTGGGTCACACATCAGCTGGAGGTAGGATGAGGTAAAGCTGTGGCGCCACATAGTCGAGTGGGTCACACATGAGGAGGTGACGTACAACCGAGGCGCCACACA
Organism: Homarus americanus; assembly: GCF_018991925.1. Taxonomy (NCBI): domain Eukaryota; kingdom Metazoa; phylum Arthropoda; class Malacostraca; order Decapoda; family Nephropidae; genus Homarus; species Homarus americanus. Next base: position 621,548 of record NW_024720711.1, read on the forward strand.
GTCTAGTGGACCACACATACGTCTTGAGCGCGACCAAGGCGGCAGGGCGCCCCCGGGGCCTCAGTCGGTACGTGAGCAAAATTCCATCTCAGCCAACGAAACTAAGATTCCCCACTTGGCAACACCGGCGGCGCCCCCCGCAATGGGAGCCGCTGAATGAACCAACGACCGGTTCACTGAATGGAGAAAGGGATAGTCGCAGAGAGAGAGAGAGAGAGGGAGGTGGGTGGAGTGGGGGTGAAGGGGTTGGGAGCCTCTGAATGAATCTGCTGGCAGACTTGGCCCCCACACCCACCCGGGCCTCAAGGTCTGGTGGTGGAGTATGGTGTGCAGTGCAACGTGTGTAGGTGGTGCAGCATGGTGGTGTAGTGGTGGTGCAACGTGGTGTTGTTGGTGTGGTGGTGGTGTGGTGGTACAGTGTGGTGTGGTGTGTGGTGTGGTGGTGGTGGTACAGTGTGGTGGTGGTGGTGGTGGTGGTGTGGTGTGGTGTGGTGGTGTGTGGTGTGGTGGTGGTGTGGTGGTGGTGGTGGTGGTGTGGTGTGGTGTGGTGGTGTGGTGTTGCAAGTGTGGGTGGTGTGGTGTGGTGGTGGTGCAAGTGTGTGTGGTGTGGTGTGGTGGTGCAGTGTGGTGGTGGTGCGGTGTGGTGTGGTGGTGGTGGTACAGTGTGCAAAGTGGTGTGGTGGTGGTGGTGGTGGTGGTGTGGTGGTGGTGGGTGTGTGTGTGTGGTGTGGTGGTGTGTGTGGTGAGGCAGTGTGGTGTGTGGTGGTGGTGCAACGTGGTGTGGTGGTGGTGGTGCGGTGTGCAATGTGGTGTGGTGGTACAGTGTGGTGTGGTGGTACAGTGTGGTGTGGTGGGTGGTGCAGTGTGGTGTGGTGGTGGTGCAGTGTGGTGTGGTGGTGGTGCAGTGTGCAACGTGGTGTGGTGGTGGTGGTGGTACAGTGTGGTGTGGTGTGGTGTGGTGGTGGTGCAACGTAGTGTGAGTGGTGGTGCAATGTGCAACATGGTGCAGTGTGGTGTGGTGGTGGTGCAGTGTGGTGTGGTGGTGGTGCAGTGTGCAACGTGGTGTGGTGGTGGTGGTGGTACAGTGTGGTGTGGTGTGGTGTGGTGGTGGTGCAACGTAGTGTGAGTGGTGGTGCAATGTGGTAAGATGATGCGAGTGGTACTAACTTGTTAAGAATAATATTGGTAGAGGTGGGAGTTATACTTGCTCCCACCTACACAACCAATAGACTCCCACCCATTTTTTTTCCTTCGTCATGTAACAATTCGAGGCTAGATGATGATGATAATGACAGGCCATGATTTCCTAAACTGTCCACAGCTGTTCACGTCTGACTGTGTGGGAGGAGATTCTGATTGGTTGAGACGATATTTGAGAAGAAAAAATCCAGGAAAAAACGAAAAGAAACAAAAATTATTTACTTTAAACTGAAAAAACTCTTATCCTACTTTCCATTTATGAAAACCTAACCTAACCTCATGTTGGTATATAATCCGGTGCTACAATACAAGGAATTAAACCCCAAATATGGATTAATTCCTTTAAAATTTTACAAGAAACTGAAATTAGTGGTGGATGGAGGAGGCGAATTAATTCCTCCATTGGAATAAATAAATAAATACTTAGAACTAGCGAGGAATCAACGAAACTCCACTTGGATTACTCCCGACTGCCTCGCCCCCACCAACACACTGCCTCACCACTGCATAAATAAAATTCCCCACACACGATAAAATCTATCTTCACTTACGCTTAAAAATAACTGTACCTAACACTATCTGCGGGCTATTTTTTCCTCCACAGCAATTTCACCCTTCAGACCCATTCACTTAAAGATCGTCTTGACCAAGCACCAGCCATTACTGGGAACATCAGGTGTGTGGATAATATGTAGTACACACCAGCTGGTAATATGGAACGAGAACCACATAAAGTAAATATCCATTCTACTGTAATTATCCTGAGAGAAAGTTTACCAGATGAGAGGAAAATGACTGGTGGAGTGGGGTGAGATCGGATGGTGGGGTGAGATGGTGGGGTGGGGTGAGGTTGGGTTGGGTAGGATGGGATGGGGTGGGGTGGGACGAATTTAAGGCTTGATTAAAACTTATGTGGGAATAAGTAAGATCAGAATACGTGTCGTCCACAGTAATCAGCATCATGTGGTGTTAAAGCCGACGCCTGACTCCCCTCCTCTCAGGGGAATTTTTAATCAAGAGAAAATGCCTCGTGTGTGTGGTATTGTCATCAACTCGCTTAGAGTTTATTAAATGATTTCTGATATGGCAAATCTTATAAGGGTATCTCGGAGAGAGAGAGCTGCCACGTATAACCCTAGGTACAATAAAATATTAACACAACACAAACAGAAGTTCCATCTACGCGTACAAAGTTCATCCTTGATTAATATCCGCGGCCACTTGGATAATCCGGACTCTCACATGGCCCCCCCTCCCCTCCTCTCCCTTCCCACTCCCACACTCATGCATCCCTCCAACGATCACTATCATCATCATCCCTATAATCCCTCACCTCAAGTCCTCCTCCACCATCGCCATCATCTCTTACCATTATCCCTAAACACCACTTGTATCCATTATAATCATCAGCCATCAACAACACCCGCTACCACACCACGCTGTCCCAAAGTACAATATACGTTACCACTTCTGTACCTCTCGCTCGCCACAAGCTCTCTCGCCACCCACCACCACTACCAGCTGCTGTCAAAAGCCATCATTCCCACTTACCACCAAGAGCAGCCATCAACACTGTACTAGCAATTTAATCCACTTCTGTCAACACACACATTACGATTTCCCACACTTGACAGCCATCACCACTGTCAAATCAAACCCCAGTGGAGGAGTAGCGGCGTTGGTGTCAGTGGCGATGTTGGCTGGGTGGGGTCAGCGTGTGAGTGATGACCCACCTTCCTTGACAACTTCCACCAACCTAAAATAACCAGCAGCAGTGTCCCTCCGTGCCACCCTTCCGCCGCCACGCCTCCACGAACACCCCTCGCACACACACACACACACACACACACCTTTTAAAAGCCACGACCACTGTTAGCAAGCAAGAAGGTGGCACTACTGGCACAGGGGGAAAGTGAGCCACTGTTTGCTAAGGGGAGAAAGAGTCGGTCAGTCAGAAGAGCGCTGCAAGGACAAGAATCACGTTTAAACTGATATTAAGCTTTGACTGGCTCTTCGACTGACTGGTAAGCTTATCAATTGGCTGGCTGGCTGGTTCTGAAGTTGATGCAATGATGGTCACAGCAAACTGTCCCCAACCTCAGTCTTCACCCTCCATTCATCGCACCACAGAAACGACAACATCGCCAACCTACCAATAACACCTCAAACTGTCTTGTACACACACACACACACACACACTACTCAACAAACTTAGTTAGCCCACACATACAGTACACTACAACCTCAAGCTGGATGACCTATTCTAAGGGACAATGTTGACGCAAGAATCGATCGAAACACAAAGCTGGTAAACCACACACACACACACACACACACACACACCTATATATATAAATCATTCACACAACAAGACTTCTACAGGTGTTCACTTATCACGGAAATTAACACGACATCATATATGAGTATGCTCCCCGTACTCAATCTCATCCCTTCCCTTGTAGAATATTCAATGTTGCCTCTACTGAACCTATCATTTTCCTCGCTGGGCCCCATGATACTTCTCACCTCACCTCACCTCACCTCACCTCACCTCACCTCACCCCACCTCACCTCACCCCACCTCACCTCACCTCACATTACCCAATCAACAAACGTTCTCACCATCCACCAATCATCTCACTCCTCTTTCACCTAGACCAGCACCTTTCCTCTCTCCTACAATACTTGCATAGTTAAAGACACGTTTCTACACCTCTATAGTGGCTCATGAGTAATCTACAATATATCAGAGATACCTTGTTAACTCCTGCTACTTAAGGGTCTTCACTTCCATCATCACCATAAACGCAATCATCAACATCATCGCTACCATCAGCACCATAACAAGGCGTCACTATCACCACCATAACCATCTCATCCTCCTCCTACCACTATCTCGTCCACCACCACACCCACGACTTGTTATTTCACGCTCCTGCTGGTTTTATCCGACACTGCTGTTGGCATTGATGGTGTTTCCTGTTGTCATTTAATGTTTCTGATGGTGGTAGTGGTGTCTGATGGTGGTAGTGGTGGTGGTGGTGGTGGTGGTGGTGGTGGTGGTGGTGGTGGTGGTGGTGGTGGTGGTGGTGATGATGATGATGATGATGATGATGATGATGATGATGATGATGATGATGATGATGATTAATGTCGTGACAGCTTCAAATTTCTGATACATCACGAAGGACACTTCCGCTGGTAGATGTTAACGGAAGCTTATGCCTGTCGCTCTTAGGTGCGTCTAATCCAGAGAAAACACACACACACACACACACCTTCACCTGTGACCCAATTCCTCGCTTGGACCTCCATCTCCCACACTCAATTTACCATCCCCAAGACTTTGTGCATAATTTATAGCGACTCGTCCTAGCAAAAGTCACTAGCCCTTGCCTTTTAAGACACCCCCTCGTCCCTCTTTAAAAACCCTCACCCCCCCCCCTCCCCTCTTTCTCCCCTTCTACCCTCCTCCTCTCCACTACCCCCCACCCCCCTAACTCCTCTCTCCATAACATCTAAATCTCTATCCAATAAACTCGGGAAACTGATCGCTGATAACCTCTATGCGTTCTTCAATACAAATTCATTTTCAACTAAATTTCAGCGCCGACTCTTATTATAATCGTCACAACAGTCAGGAATAAATAAATAAACAAAAGTTCAAAATGTTGTAAAAACTTTCTAACGATATCAAGGGAAAGAAGAAAAAAAAAGGGGGGGGGGGATGGCCATAATTCAAGATGTCCTCGACGGTAACTTGATTTGTCTCGGACTAAGAAAAAGAAGAAGACGAAAAAAAAAGGAAGTTGGGAATTTTTTTAACAAGCTCTAAAAGGCAGGAAATGGCGGAATAATAATAATAATGGAAGGTGAGTTAATATGCCTATAACTTAACCCAACTAAAGTTATACCCAAGCCATTCACGTCCACTTAATAATACCCACGCCCCAACGCCAACAATATCACACACCCACCCACACCTACCTCCACGCGCTCACACAACTACACCCACACACTCTCAAAAAGCTACGCGCACACGCGCGCGCGCACACACACACACCTTTTAAAAGCCACGACCACTGTTAGCAAGCAAGAAGGTGGCACTACTGGCACAGGGGGAAAGTGAGCCACTGTTTGCTAAGGGGAGAAAGAGTCGGTCAGTCAGAAGAGCGCTGCAAGGACAAGAATCACGTTTAAACTGATATTAAGCTTTGACTGGCTCTTCGACTGACTGGTAAGCTTATCAATTGGCTGGCTGGCTGGTTCTGAAGTTGATGCAATGATGGTCACAGCAAACTGTCCCCAACCTCAGTCTTCACCCTCCATTCATCGCACCACAGAAACGACAACATCGCCAACCTACCAATAACACCTCAAACTGTCTTGTACACACACACACACACACACACTACTCAACAAACTTAGTTAGCCCACACATACAGTACACTACAACCTCAAGCTGGATGACCTATTCTAAGGGACAATGTTGACGCAAGAATCGATCGAAACACAAAGCTGGTAAACCACACACACACACACACACACACACACACCTATATATATAAATCATTCACACAACAAGACTTCTACAGGTGTTCACTTATCACGGAAATTAACACGACATCATATATGAGTATGCTCCGGGTACTCAATCTCATCCCTTCCCTTGTAGAATATTCAATGTTGCCTCTACTGAACCTATCATTTTCCTCGCTGGGCCCCATGATACTTCTCACCTCACCTCACCTCACCTCACCTCACCTCACCTCACCCCACCTCACCTCACCCCACCTCACCTCACCTCACATTACCCAATCAACAAACGTTCTCACCATCCACCAATCATCTCACTCCTCTTTCACCTAGACCAGCACCTTTCCTCTCTCCTACAATACTTGCATAGTTAAAGACACGTTTCTACACCTCTATAGTGGCTCATGAGTAATCTACAATATATCAGAGATACCTTGTTAACTCCTGCTACTTAAGGGTCTTCACTTCCATCATCACCATAAACGCAATCATCAACATCATCGCTACCATCAGCACCATAACAAGGCGTCACTATCACCACCATAACCATCTCATCCTCCTCCTACCACTATCTCGTCCACCACCACACCCACGACTTGTTATTTCACGCTCCTGCTGGTTTTATCCGACACTGCTGTTGGCATTGATGGTGTTTCCTGTTGTCATTTAATGTTTCTGATGGTGGTAGTGGTGTCTGATGGTGGTAGTGGTGGTGGTGGTGGTGGTGGTGGTGGTGGTGGTGGTGGTGGTGGTGGTGGTGGTGGTGGTGATGATGATGATGATGATGATGATGATGATGATGATGATGATGATGATGATGATGATTAATGTCGTGACAGCTTCAAATTTCTGATACATCACGAAGGACACTTCCGCTGGTAGATGTTAACGGAAGCTTATGCCTGTCGCTCTTAGGTGCGTCTAATCCAGAGAAAACACACACACACACACACACCTTCACCTGTGACCCAATTCCTCGCTTGGACCTCCATCTCCCACACTCAATTTACCATCCCCCCCAAGACTTTGTGCATAATTTATAGCGACTCGTCCTAGCAAAGTCACTAGCCCTTGCCTTTTTAAGACACCCCCCTCGTCCCTCTTTAAAAACCCTCACCCCTCCCCTCTTTCTCCCTAACTTCTACCTCCCTCCTCTCCTACCCCCACCCCCCTAACTCCTCTCTCCATAACATCTAAATCTCTATCCAATAAACTCGGGAAACTGATCGCTGATAACCTCTATGCGTTCTTCAATACAAATTCATTTTCAACTAAATTTCAGCGCCGACTCTTATTATAATCGTCACAACAGTCAGGAATAAATAAATAAACAAAAGTTCAAAATGTTGTAAAAACTTTCTAACGATATCAAGGGAAAGAAGAAAAAAAAAGGGGGGGGGGGATGGCCATAATTCAAGATGTCCTCGACGGTAACTTGATTTGTCTCGGACTAAGAAAAAGAAGAAGACGAAAAAAAAAGGAAGTTGGGAATTTTTTTAACAAGCTCTAAAAGGCAGGAAATGGCGGAATAATAATAATAATGGAAGGTGAGTTAATATGCCTATAACTTAACCCAACTAAAGTTATACCCAAGCCATTCACGTCCACTTAATAATACCCACGCCCCAACGCCAACAATATCACACACCCACCCACACCTACCTCCACGCGCTCACACAACTACACCCACACACTCTCAAAAAGCTACGCACACGCGCACACACACACACACACACACACACACACACACACACACCTACAAAAGACGACGCATCAACAAACACGCAGACCCACACACAAAGCCAGGCCCGCCCACACACAAAATACACCACAGCCTTCCATAGAATTAATATGTTTCATCACGATAGCATTATACTACGAGGTCTTCACTCTGAGAATAATTATCCCCAGGTGGTGATGCTGACGAGAATTCAACAAGCAGGTGTGTGGGAGATCACTACCAGGTATGTGTAGGTGTGTGTGGGAAAGAGAACTGGTTTACCTTATACTTCAAACACAGGTGGTCAGATCTTAACGCGAGCATCACCTTAACACTGCTGTAACTCCACTAACACACAGGACTGGGAGAGGGTGCGGGGGGGGGGAACTTTTACATCTATGTGCTAGTTGGAGGCGACAAGTTTAACTACCTGGGACCCGGTTGTGCAACACGCAATTCCAGGGAACGAGAGAGTTCAGTGACTTCCGTCTTCCTGGGTAATTCAGAAATTTTAAATTAAACCTTTAATTATACTCTATGATAATGTGAACTAGTCGTGTAAAAAAAAAATCTATCCGGCCATGAAGTACGAGTATGTGACAGCTTATAATGTTGTAGCAAACTTTTTAGGTCACCTGATGATTACCACCCCAATATATGTCACCTGATAATTAAACATCCTAACTGGTCATCTGGCCTATGGGATTCCCACATTTCACAATATCAACAACAACCAAGTCCTGTATATATCTAGAACACCTTACGATAGTTAGAACCGTCTGATGCTAAACAAACCAGCAGGAGTTTACAGTACATACGAACACAAATATCAGTCATGCCAGCCCTGAACCCCTGATATGGTCCCTTAATTGAATTTATATTGAACTGAAAGATTATTTAGCCACAAAGTTACAAATGCATTAAGTTTCTGGCTAAATAAACCGTTTCAATACAATTTCGAGGGAAAAATACCAGGGGATAGGGAGGACGTCCAAGTAAGCAGGAGAGCGAGACCACAGAAAACGTAAAGATGGAATTAACAACTAATAGAAACCGTATACTGGACGAGGGGGAGAACTAAGTTAAAACAACACAAATGGTAATTACGACATAAAAGGTGGGTAAACAACATGAAGGACGCAACAAACAAATAAAGGAGGATAAAATAAAATGTAAGAAAGAAGTGAGTACCATTTTAAACGGGGAAACTTAAACATTGTATGACGAGAAATCTACTGTAGGGGGTGGGGGGATAGAGCAAACACGAAGAATAGGAGAGGCAGCCCACCACCATCACCTTAACAACCACAAGCACTACTACCACGGCAACCACCAGCAGCACTACCACCACAACCAGCAGCGGGGTCGTAGTTAGTAAAGTGGTGGGCAACCAGTCGTAATCCTCGGAACGCAGCTTTACCCGAGTGAGGTCAGGGTGGCTTTGGCCCACAATCTCGGGGATCGTGTGAGATTTATAGTAAACTATATTAGAATGGAGACGGGGGACTGAAGGGATGGTGGGTGGTGTACCTCTCAGGGGGGTGTAGTGTACCTCTCTGGGGTGTAGTGTACCTCTCTGGGGGTTGTAGTGTACCTCTCTGGGGGTGTAGTGTACCTCTCTGGGGGTTGTAGTGTACCTCTCTGGGGGTGTAGTGTACCTCTCTGGGGGTTGTAGTGTACCTCTCTGGTGGTGTGGTGTGTGCCTCTGGGGTGTGTGTACCTCTCTGGGGTGTAGTGTGCCTCCTCTCTGGGGGTTGTAGTGTGCCTCTCTGGGGTTGTAGTGTACCTCTCTGGGGTTGTGTGTGTCCTTTCTAGGGGTTGTAGTGTACCTCTCAGGGGAGGTGGTGTGTGCCTCTCTGGGGGTTGTAGTGCCTCTCTGGGGGTGTGGTGTGCCTCTCTGGGGGTTGTAGTGTGCCTCTCTGGGGACCTCTCTGGGGGTTGTAGTGCCTCTCTGGGGGTGTGCAGTGTGCCTCTCTGGGGTGTGGTGTACCTCTCTGGGGTGTGGTGTACCTCTCTGGGGGTTGTAGTGTGCCTCTCTGGGGGTGTAGTGTACCTCTCTGGGGTTGTGAGTGTGTGCCCTCTCTGGGGGTGCCTCTCTGGGGCGTACCTCTCTGGGGGTTGTAGTGTGTACCTCTGGGGGTTGTAGTGTGCCTCTCTGGGGGTGCAGTGTGCCTCTCTGGGGGTTGTAGCGCCTCTCTGGGGTGTGGCACCTCTCTGGGGTGTAGCGTGCCTCTCTGGGGGTTGTAGTGTACCTCTCTGGGGTTGTAGTGTACCTCTCTGGGGTTGTAGCGTACCTCTCCTGGGGGTTGTAGTGTACCTCTCTGGGGGTTGTAGTGTACCTCTCTGGGGTTGTAGTGTACCTCTCTGGGGGTGGCGTGCCTCTCTGGGGGTGTAGTGTACCTCTCTGGGGGTTGTAGTGTACCTCTCTGGGGGTTGTAGTGTACCTCTCTGAGGGTGCAGTGTACCTCTCTGGGGGTGTAGTGTACCTCTCTGGGGGGTGTTTGTGTGTGCAATTGCGCTGGTCATGAACAACAAAAACAACAACAACCTCGAAATCAGAATAAAAACTAGACCGATAGATACAGATAGACAGTTCGATAGACAGATAGATATACCTTTACTTATATCAACCAATAAATCCTTCCCGGAGACCTTGAGGGGACACACACACACACACACACACAGTACGGCTGGCAGTGGTGGCCTGGCAGCTTATGAGTGACGTACTGGACTGGTAATTAAAAACCTTGACCTCATTTTGGCTCGAAGCGTTATCCTCCCCCTCCTCCTCTTCTCCCTCCTCCTCCTCTTCTTCTCCTCTCTCCCCCTCCTCCTCTTATAAATAAGGTTGAGCATCCCTAACTTACAATGGCATATAACAGTGAGTTTGGTCGTGTTGTCTAGAGGTATCAACTGACCCTTGGGATAACTCACAACAGAGAAGACCCAGAATATGATATTGTAACTGACTTAACTACTCTGATCATTAGTCCCAACTACAGCTTATTTCAACTGATGATTTTACCCCTTAACACTACCTGGTGTGGGGGAGGGGGGGTAGGTTAGCGAAATTGGGTTAGTCATAAGGTTAAATAAGTTGGAAGGTTAATCTTCAGGTGATCCAATAATCCTATAAATCCTAAACACAATCCAAGCCAAGCCAAGCCAAGCCAAGCCAGCCCAACTCAAGCCAGCCCAACCCATCCTTAATCCTAGCCAATAGGATTGGAAACCACCAGGAATTGGGTCTACGAGGATTGAGGCCCATTAGGACTCAATCCTAATTCTCTCCAATGCATGTAGCTAAAATTTGCATAATATTGACACACGGTTATAGCTTGGCTAAACTAATGCTGGGTTATTATCAACTCTCGTGTGGCTATTAATGTAAATCAGACAACATGTGTTTGTTAAAAGCATGCAAACACACTTTATGTTAAACACACACACACACACACACACACACACACACACACACACACAGGAACGCTGGCCGATGGAGGAACAACCCTTGGGTGGACCAGCATCCTGCCAAGGGGGGTGGAGTAACTCACTAGCTACCGAGTCCTAAAACCCTGGAGACCATCACTTGCCCGGCTACCCTACGTCATAACAGGTGAATAAACCTTAACTATCCCCAATAGATTCTCTTAAGGGGTCCTTGACATCCAATTATGTAGTATTTGTTTTTTTTTATAATAATGAATTTAAGACTTGGGCATTAAAAACCTTGACTTTGGAAAATAAAGTAATCGAGAAACCTGCCAAGGTGAATCAAATCAACTGGTGACTTGACCCTCTGCCAGGCTGCCCAGCTGACAACTGGAATACCAGATAGCTGTTCTTACCTGGCCAGGGGAGGGAGAGAGAAAAGGTAGGCGGGAGGGAAATTGGAGAGGCAGGATTGCGGGTTGGGATTGAGAGGATGGGACAAGGGAGAGAGAAAGAGGACGGGATGGAGCGGAGAGAGAATGAACACTAGAAATGGAAGGGAGAAAGGTGAGGGGGATGTGGAGGGCCATGGTGCCAGGGACGGTGTGTGCGGGTAGGATCAGGGTGAGTACAAGGTAGGAGAGTACAAGGTAGGAGAGTAAGGGGTGGGGGAGGGAGGGGGTGGGGGAGGGAGGGGGGAGAGAAGGGGGGAACATACACCTCCCACAGGTGAGTCCAATCGTGTTGTATTTCCTACACCACTTTCACGTGATAATAAATATCCCGGCACAACCAACTGTTGGGTAAGTCTGGCATATTCATTATTCACACTCACACACTGTGTTAAATGTAAAGAATGTGCTTTGTCGGCAAATGAAAAAAGGACAAAAATAATCTACTTTTAAATGAATTCGTAAACAAAACGAATCGTGAAAAGATTTATCTTCACCTAAATACGAAAAACGTAAACATACATTTTACTCGAATATGTAAGATGCAAACATATTTACACTTGAAAACATAATCATTTATTTTACCTAAATAAACGTTAACATTGACTTTTAACTGAAGACGCAATCATTTATTTTTGCCAGAAAACTCAAAAGTTCATTTCTATCCACAAGTGTAAAATGCAATGAGGCTTAATTTCATCCACATCCCACTAGTCTATGGAAGCCTTTGTCTTACTCTGGCTTATACAAATTGTACAGTAACGAAAATTAGATCACCTGTAGACTAGACACTCCAGCTTATTTCATCATTAAACATCCTAACGTCATCTGATTTAGGTTAGGTTAGGATGGGGCAGATTGGGATATGGCAGATTTTAATAGGGTGGTTAAACTTCAGGTTAAATAAACTGGGGTGTGTAATTTGCAGGTGACCCGGTATTCTCCCCCTCGTGTAAGACTTGATCCGTGAAAGCCATGCCCTTTCCCCAGGTGAGCAGCCAGTGGCGGGAGGTGCAGAGAGGACAGTTTATTCTCTAAATACAACCCTAATAGTGTGGCCGGTGTGGGGGGGGGGGGACAAAACATTACACCCGAATGATCGTGTCACACAAAGGCTAACCAACTCTTGTGCCCAGAAAATCGAAAAGTGCAACTTGGGGAGGGGGAGCGGGGAGGGGGAGCGGGGAGGGGAGGGGAAGGGAAGGGGTTTTAGCCACAGTGTTTTGACTTTATGTTATCCCCTTAATCATCCACTCCCACGCTCTTAACACATCATTGTACTGCATTTCATCATTTCAATAAGATGTACAAATTCGCACAGTACGAATTCACGAAGACCAAACACAACACTAAGAGATACCTATGTCGTTGACGCTCTTGACAAAATACAGTACTTGAACGATCTTTACACTATACGTACAACACAGGTTCGTTCATAAGGTGATTGGGGTGAGATGACAACAGTCCTTTAGGCTTTGCTGATAAATACCAAACTGACAGCTTTTCCACCACGTTCAATACTTTACTGATTATTTCTAACGATGGATACTTTTATAAATCAAGCGTAGTCAACATTCTTAAAAACATATTCACCAATACTTTATCTAAAAGAGTACTGAACACCCTACCTGTACTCATATAAATCTTACCTATGGCCCCGGACACCATGAATACAAGTACGACTACTCAAACATGACTACCTGAGTTCTCTGACGTTAGTAGGTGTACTCTGACGTCAACCACAACGTGAAATACACCACTCACTAACTCATGGACCAACCCATAATAGATGTGTGTGTGTCCTATACGTTAGTACCAGAATCAAAAGCAGCACACACACACACACACACACACACACACACACACACACACACACACACACACACACACACACACACACACACACACACACACACACACACACACACACACACACACACACACACACACACACACACACACACGACACCATTACATTATGCAAAACACCTTCAATTATTTCTACCTGGATAAAAGCACCATCCTGTATCTCACCTCAGAGTTAGATCGATGATATGACCACGAAATTCACCTTTAAGAAATGACCATAACTATAATAATATGTTCCTGTTTTTTTAAGTGACTTTAAAAACACAAGTGACTGAGACGTCTACTTTGGCATTAACACAACAACAACCACACAACAGCAGCAGCCTAAGAAACAAGTGACAACAGCTATACAGCCCCCTCACAGCTCCCAAAGAAAGCCACCAACATCAACTCCTTTTAAAGCGATCGACAAATTTACAGGAGTGTGTCGAGAATGAGGAAGGGGAAAAGGGTGAGGATGTATGGGGAGGGGGTTATGGGGAGGGGCGAGAGTGAATGAGGGGAGGGGGAAGGTATATGAGGAGAGGTGGAAGGTGTATGGGGATGGGGGTGTAGAGAAGGTGAAGGAAGGTGTAAGAGGAGGATGTATGGGAGAAGGAGGAGGTGAGGTGGGAATAGGGAGGGAGAGAGGGTGGAGGGGAAGGAGGAGGAGGGTGAGGGTGAATGGGGAGGGAGAGAGGGAGGAGAGAGGGGGGTGTGTGAAGGTGAATAGATGGATACAAGAACAAGGAGGAAGGAGTAAATAAAGAAGGAAAGAAGAGGATTAAATAAAATGGAGAAAATAGGGAAAAAAGGAACAGGGATAGGGAAGGAGGAGGGAGGGATGACGACAAAGGAGGGAGGAGAGAGGAAGAAAAGCCGAAATGAGAGAGGGAGATTACGGAAAGGAGGAGTTAACAGGGAGAAGGGGGGGAAGACGAAATGAAAGGAAGATTAAGGAAAAAAAAAGGGAGGTTAACAGGGGAGAAGGAAGGGAGGAGAGGTAGACACAGGGAACAGAAGTGAAGAAGAAAAATAAGAAAAGGAAATAAAAGGGATGTAACAGGATACAAGGAGGAAAGACGAGAGAAAGAAGCAGCAAGAAATGAAAGGAAGAAAGAGAGGAAGGATGAAGAAGGAGGAAGAATAAGAGGAAGAAATGAGGAGAGGAGGAAGAATGAGAGGAAAAGGAAGGAAAATTGGAAGGAGAAAGGAAGAAGCAGCAGGGAGGGAGGGAGGGAGGGGAGGGAGGTGTGAGGAGGGAGGGAGGAAGGCAGGAAAAGAGGGAGGGAGGCCAGTAGACTTCAACAGAGCTCAAACTCGACCTTTACAAGATTGTGGATGATACGGCGTCTTGCTGATGTCCGCCGGGGAGGAGAAAGGGAGGGGATAAAGGAGGGGGGGGATAAAGGGGGGAGGGGGGAGGGATAAAGGAGGGGAGGGATAAAGGGAGGGGGGAGAGGAGGGATAAAGGAGGAGGAGAGGATAAAGGGAGGAGGGGGATAAAGGGAGAGGAGAGGATAAAGGGAGGGGGAGGGATAGGGAGAGGGAGGGATAAAAGAGGAGGGAGGGATAAAGGGAGGATAGGAGGAGGGAGGAGGAAAGGGATGAGGAGGAAGGAAAGGAGGGAGGAGGAGGGGAGAAAGAGGAGGAAGAGGAAAAGAGAGGAGGAGGAAAAAGAGGGGGGCAGAAGGAAAGGAGGAGGGGAGTAGGAAGAGGAGGAGGAGGAGAAGGAAATACAAGATTAAGGAAGAAAGAAAATACAGAGGGAACAAACAAAGGAGGAGGATGAAATAGATGAGAGGGAAAATGAAGGAGAGAGGCAAAATGCATGATGCATCTAAGGAGACACGAAAAAGAAGAATGGGAAGAAAATGAAAGGACGACATGGAAAAGAAAGAGGAGAAAGGTGGTGGAGAGAAAGGAGGAAGAGATTAGTGAAGCTGTTTGGTTGTGGTGGGCTAAATGAGGCAGCGTCAAGCGGACCACGTGACGTTGCATGACTAAAATAAACAGAAACATATTTGTGTGCGCTGTTGTAAGCCTCTACACGTGCTTCTGCCCTCCCCTTGCCCAGTCCATGTAGTGTGAACCTCAACTACTTAGAGCTACCCGGCCTGTCCTTCTGCAGATCAGACCCATCGTACCAGTCCGTACCAAGAAGTCAGATCCTGCTTGCCCTGCCTGTTCCATACCGCCCTCCTGCCCCGCCTGTTCCGTACTGCCCCTCTTGCTGCCTTGCCGTACCGTTCTTTCTGTCTCTGCCTGCCTTATTTTTGCCTCTGCTGTCCCATCACAGATTTCCAACTCAAACCTCTACTCACCTCCCATAACACCCACCTCCCACCCGATGCTCACCTGCACCTCCCTCACTTTTTAACTCCTCTCCCTCACATCCTCATTCTTTATTCTCTTCTTTCGGCCCCCTCCTTATTTCTCTCACAACTTTCTTCCATCACTAATCTTCTGTCTCACTTTACCACTCACTTACTTTGTGAATCGAAGACACAAGATGGAGAGGAAACTAGGGTGAGGGCTGGGGGGGTGAGGTAAAGGAGGGGAGAATGAACGAGGGTGGGGAATATAGGTAGAGGGGTGTGGGAGGGGTGAGGAGGAGGTGTCAGTAGGAGGAGGGAGGAGGGAGGAGGAGGAGGAGGAAGAGTGGGGAAGGATGGAATAAGTTAAGAGGGGGGAGGAAGAAGAGGGTAGTGGTAGAGGAGATCACGAGACAGACAAGACAGTATGCTGGGAGGTGTTGCACCACCATGCTTTTCACACCACACCATCACACTGACAGATAAACCTCCTTGCGGTTTGGACTGGTGTCAACATTACAAGAGAGGCCAAACACATGTTATAGTCAACACAGAAGGAGTCATGATGAATCGTATTCCCAGTGGGTAAGCGTTCCTGAAATTGCGGTAAACCTACGACTTGGGAAACCTCATACCGTGAGCAACCCACAATATAAGATCCTCACAAAACAAATAACCTCACAACACAAGCGACTTCTACAAGGCGATCTCACAACATGCTGACCTCACAACACAAGCGATCTCACAACACAAGCGACCCCACAACACAAGGACCACCAGAGGTGTACCTGGGAGGCCAGAGGTGTACCTGGGAGTGTCTGGGAGGTGTACCTGGGAGTGTCAGAGGTGTACCTGGGAGGTCAGAGGTGTACCTGGGAGTGTCAGAGGTGTACCTGGGAGGTCAGGAGGTGTACGGGAGTGTCGGAGGTACCTGGGAGGAGATGTGTACCTGGGAGTGTCGAAGGTACCTGGGAGGTCGGAGGTGTACTTGGGAGGGTCAGGCACTGGGAGGGTCAGAGGTACCTGGAGTGTCAGAGGGTACCTGGGAGTGTCAGAGGTGTACCTGGGAGTGTCAGGAGGTGTACTTGGGAGTGTCGGAGGTGTACCTGGGAGGTGAGAGGTGTACCTGGGAGTGTCGGAGGTGTACCTGGGAGTGTCAGAGGTGTACCTGGGAGTGTCAGAGAGGTGTACTTGGGAGTGTCAGGAGGTGTACCTGGGAGGTCATGGTACCTGGGAGTGTCAGAGGTGTACCTGGGAGCGTCAGGAGGTGTACCTGGGAGTGTCGGAGGTGTACCTGGGAGTGTCAGAGGTGTACCAAGGTCGGAGGTGTACCTGGGAGTGTCTGAGGTACCTGGGAGGTCAGAGGTGTACCTGGAGGCTGGGGAGGTACCTGGGAGTGTCATGGTGTACCTGGGAGTGTCTGAGGTGTACCTGGGAGTGTTAGAGGTGTGCCTGGGAGTGTCAGAGGTGCACTTGGGAGGTCAGGAGGTGCACCTGAGCAACTGAGGTGTACCTGTGAGTGTCTGAGGCATCAAGGCAGTGTCTGGAGGTACCTGGGAGTGTCTGGAGGTGTACCTGGGAGTGTCGGGGGGTGTACCTGGGAGTCAGTGGTGTACCTGGGAGTGTCAGGGGTGTACCAGGAGTGCTGGGTGGGGCACCTGGGAGTGTCAGAGGTGTACCTGGGAGGCCGAGGTGCACTGGGAGTGTCAGAGGTGCACCTGGGAGTGTCAGAGGTGTACCTGAGAGTGTCAGAGGTGTACCTGGGAGGTCAGAGGTGTACCTGGGAGGTAGAGGTGTATCAGGGAGTGTCAGAGGTGTACCTTGGAGGTCAGGAGGTGTACCTGGGAGTGTGAGAAGGTACCTGGGAGTGTCTGGGGTGTACCTGGGAGTGTCAGAGGTGAACCTGGGAGTGCCTGGAGGTGTACCTGGGAGGCTGGGGAGGTGTACCCAGGAGTGTCGGAGGTGTACCTGGGAGTGTCAGAAGTGTACCTGGGAGTGTCGGAGGTGTACCTGGGAGTGTCGGAGGTGTACCTGGGAGTGTCAGAGGTGTACCTGGGAGCATCAGAGGTGTACCTGGGAGTGTCAGGAGGTACCTGGGAGGTCAGAGGTATACCTGGGAGTGTCAGAGGTGTACCTGGGAGTGTCGGAGGTACCTGGGAGTGTGGGAGATGTGTACCTGGGAGGTTCAGTGTACCTGGGAGTGTCAGAGGTGTACCTGGGAGTGTCGGAGGTGTACCTGGGAGGTGAGCAGAGTGTACCTGGAGGTCAGGAGGTGTACCTGGGAGTGTCAGAGGTGTACTTGGGAGGTCGGAGGTGTTCCTGAGTGTCGGAGGTGTACCTGGCAGTGTCGGAGGTACCTGAGCATCAGAAGTGCACCAGGGAATGTCAGTGGAGGACCTGGGAGTGTCAGATGTGTCCCTGGGAGGCTGAGGTGTACCTGGGAGGTCAGAGGTGTACTTGGGAGTGTCGGAGGTGTACCTGGGAGGTGAGAGGCACTGGGAGTGTCTGAGGTGTACCTGGGAGTGTCAGGAGGTGTACCTGGGAGTGTCAGAGGTACCTGGGAGTGTCAGGAGGTGTACCTGGGAGTGTCGAGGTACCTGGGAGGTTAGAGGTGTGCCTGGGAGTGTCGAGGTGCACTCAGGGAGTGTCAGAGGTGCACCTTGGAGTGTCTGAAGTGTACCTGTGAGTGTCTGAGGTGTACTTGGCAGTGTTCGAGGTGTACTTGGCAGTGTCTGAGGTGCACCTGGCAGTGTCTGGAGGTACCTGGCAGTGTCATGGTACCTGGGAGTGTCAGCGGTGTACCTGGAGTGTCAGGGGTGTACCAGGGAGTGTCAGTGGGCACCTGGGAGTGTCATAGGTGTACCTGGGAGTGTCAGGAGGTACCTGGGAGGTCAGAGGTGTACCTGGGAGGTCAGAGGTGTACCTGAGAGTGTCAGAGGTACCTGGGAGTGCCAGAGGTGTACCTGGAGTGGTAGAGGTATCAGGAGTGACAGAGGAGCCCTAGGAGTGTCAGAGGTACCTAGGAGTGTGAGAAGTGTACCTGGGAGTGTCTGGTGTAACTGGGAGTGTCAGAGGTGTACCTGGGAGGTCGGAGGTACCTGGGAGTGTAAGAAGGTACCTGGGAGTGTCGGAGGTGTACCTGTGTGTGTCGGAGGTACCTGGGAGGTGTAGAGGTACCTGGGAGTGTCAGAGGTACCTGGGAGTGTCAGAGGTGTACCTGAGAGTGTCGGAGGTGTACCTGGGAGTGTAAGAGCTGTACCTGGGAGTGTCGGAGGTGTACCTGGGAGAGTAAGAAGTGTACCTGGGAGTGTCGAGGTACCTGGGAGGCGTCGGAGGTGTACCTGGGAGGTCAGAGGTGTACCTTGTAGTGTCAGAGGTGTACCTGGGAGTGTCAGGAGGTACCTGGGAGTGTCGGAAGTGTACCTGGGAGTGTGAAAAGTGTACCTGGGAGTGTCGGAGGTGTTCCTGGGAGTGTCGGAGGTGTACCTGGCAGTGTCTGGGGTGTATCTGGGAGTGTCAGAGGTGTATCAGTGAATGTCAGTGGAGTACCTGGGAGTGTCAGAGGTGTACCTGGGAGTGTCAGAGGTGTACCTGGGAGTGTCAGAGGTGTACCTGGGAGTGTCAGAGGTGTACTTGGGAGCGTCAGAGGTGTACCTGGAGTGTCAGACGTGTACCTGGGAGTGTCGGAGGTGTTCCTGGGAGTGTCGGGAGGTACCTGGCAGTGCTGGGCTGTGTACCTGGGAGTGTCAGAGGTGTACCAGGGAATGTCAGTGAGTACCTGGTGACAAAGGTACCTGTGGAGGTCAGAGGTGTACCTGGGAGTGTCAGAGGTGTACCTGAGAGTGTCGGAAGTGTACCTGGGAGTGTGGAGAAGTGTACCTGGGAGTGTCGGAGGTGTTCCTGGGAGTGTCGGAGGTGTACTCAGTAAGGTAGGTACTGGGAGTGTCAGAGGCACCAGGAATGTCAGTGAGTACCTGGGAGGTAAAGGTGTCCCTGGGAGGTCAGAGGTACCAGAGTGTCAGGAGGTGCACATGGGAGTGTCAGAGGTGTACTGGGAGTGTCGGAGGTACCTGGGAGGTGAGATGTACCTAGGGATGTCTGGGGTGTACCTGGGAGTGTCAGAGGTGTACCTGAGAGTGTCAGAGGTACCTGGGAGGTTGGGAGGTGTACCTGGAGGTCAGAGGTGTACCTGGGAGGCTGAGGTACTTAGTGTCGGAGGCATGGGAGTGTGGAGATGTGTACCTGGGAGTCTGGAGGTGTACCTGGGA
The DNA here is from genome assembly GCF_018991925.1 of Homarus americanus. Classification (NCBI taxonomy): domain Eukaryota; kingdom Metazoa; phylum Arthropoda; class Malacostraca; order Decapoda; family Nephropidae; genus Homarus; species Homarus americanus. The sequence goes on from NW_024720711.1 coordinate 641,319, forward strand.
GTGCCGAGGTGTCCTGAGAGTGTCGGAGGTACCTGGGAGGCCAGAGGTGTACCTGGGAGTGTCGGAGGTGTACCTGGGAGTATAAGAAGTGGCACCTGGGAGTGTCAGAGGTGTACCTGGGAGGCTGAGGGTACTTGGGAGTGTCGGAGGTGTACCTGGGAGTGGAGATGTACCTGCAGTGTCAGCGTGTACCTGGGAGGTCAGATGTGTACCAGGAAATGTCAGTGAGCACTGGGAGTGTCAAAGGTACCTGGAAGTGTCAGAGGTGTACCTGTGAGTGTCAGGAGATGCACCTGGGAGGTCAGAGGTGTACCTGAGAGTCTCGGAGGTGTACCTGGGAGTATCAGATGTGTACCAGGAATGTCAGGCACCTGGAGTGTCAAAGGTACCTGGAGGCTGAGGTGCACTGGAGTGTCAGGAGGTGTACCTGGGAGGTCAGAGGTGTACCTGGGAGTGTCGGAGGTGTACCTGGGAGGTGGAGAAACCCGGGAGTGTCTGGGGTGTACCTGGGAGTGTCAGGAACCTGGGAGTGTCGGAGGTGTACCTGGGAGTGAGGTGTACGTATGAGCGCGCTGGAGGTGTACCTGGGAGGCAAGAATGGCCTGGGAGTGTCGGAGGTTCCTGGGAGGTCGGAGGTGTACCTGGCAGTGTCAGGTGGTGTACCTGGGAGCATCAGAGGCACCTGGAGTGGTCAGGAGGTACCTGGAGTGTCAGAGGTACCTGGGAGGTCAGAGGCACTTGGGAGGTCGGAGGTGTACCTGGGAGGTGAGATGTGTACCTGGGAGGTGGGGTGTACCTGGGAGGTCAGGAGGTACCTGAGGAGTGTCGGAGGTGTACCTGGGAGGTCAGAGGTACCTGGGAGTGTCGGAGGTGTACCTGGGAGTATAAGAAGTGGTACCTGGGAGGTCGGAGGTGTACCTGGAGTGTCGGAGGTGTACCTGGGAGGTCAGAGGTGTACTTGGGAGGGTCAGAGGTGTACCTGGGAGGCTCATGGTGTACCTGGGAGTGTCTGAGGTGTACCTGGAGAGCAGAGGTGTGCCTGGGAGCGCAGAGGTGCACCTGGAGGTCAGGAGGTGCACCTTGGAGTGTCTGAGGTGTGCACCTGGGAGTGTCTGAGGTGTACTTGGCAGTGTCTGAGGTGCACTGGCAGTGTCTGAGGTGCACCTGGCAGTGTCAGCGGTGTACCTGGGAGGTCACAGCGGTGTACCTGGGAGTGTCAGGGGTTGTACCAGGAGGTCAGTGGGTACCTGGGAGTGTCAGAGGTGTACCTGGGAGTGTCGAGGTACCTGGGAGGTCAGGAGGTGTACCTGAGTGTCAGGAGGTGTACCTGGAGCACAGGTGCTACCTGGGAGTGTTAGAGGTGTATCAGGGAGTGACACAGGAGTACCTAGGAGGTCAAAGGTGTACCCAGGGAGAGGAGAAGGTACCTGGGAGTGTCTGGGGTGTAACTGGGAGGCCGAGGTGTACCTGGGAGTGTCGGAGGTGTACCTGGAGTGTAAGAAGTGCACTTGGGAGTGTCGGAGGTGTACTGGTGTGTCGGAGGTGTACCCTGGAGTGTCAGAGGTGTACCTGGGAGTGTCAGCGTGTACCTGGAGTGTCAGAGGTACCTGGAGTGTCAGAGGTGTACCTGAGAGTGTCGGAGGTGTACCTGGGAGGTAAGAGGCTGTACCTGGGAGTGTCGGAGGTGTACCTGGGAGTAAGAAGTGTACCTGGGAGGTCGGAGGTACCTGGGAGTGTCGGAGGTGTACCTGGGAGGTCAGAGGTGTACCTTTAGGTGTCAGAGGTGTACCTGGGAGTGTCAGAGGTGTACCTGGGAGGTCGGAGGTGAACCTGGGAGGTGAAAAGTGTACCTGGGAGTGTCGGAGGTGTTCCTGGGAGTGTCGGAGGTGTACCTGGCAGTGTCTGGGGTGTATCTGGGAGTGTCAGAGGTGTATCAGTGAATGTCAGTGAGTACCTGGGAGTGTCAGAGGTGTACCTGGCAGTGTCAGCGTACCTGGGAGTGTCAGAGGTTTCAGGGAATGTCAGTGGAGTACCTGGGAGGTCAGAGGTACCTGGGAGGTTGCTGTGTGCCTGGGAGGTCAGGAGGTGTACTTGGGAGTGTCAGGCGGGTACCTGGGAGTGTCGGAGGTGTTCCTGGGAGTGTCGGAGGTGTACCTGGCAGTGTCAGCGGTGTACCTGGGAGGTCAGAGGTGTACCAGGAACAGTGGAGTACCTGGGAGTGTCAGGGGTGTGTACCTGTGAGTGTCAGAGGTGTACCTGGGAGTGTCGAGTGTACCTGAGAGTGTCGGAGGTGTACCTGGGAGTGTGAGAGGTACCTGGGAGGTCAGAGGTGTTCCTGGGAGTGTCGGAGGTGTACCTTGGAGTGTCAGGGTGTGTACCTGGGAGTGTCAGAGGTGCACCAGGGAATGTCAGTGGAGGCCTGGGAGTGTCAAAGGTGTACCTGGGAGTGTCAGAGGTGTACCTGGAGTGTCAGATGTACCTGGGAGTGTCAGAGGTGTACTTGGGAGTGCGGAGGTATACCTGGGAGGTGGAGATGTACCTGGGAGTGTCTGGGGTACCTGGGAGGTTGGGAGGTGTACCTGAGGAGTGTCGGAGGTGTACCTGGAGTGTCAAGTGTACCTGGGAGGTCGGAGGTACCTGGGAGCAAGAAGTGTACCGGGAGTGTCGAGGTGTACCTGGGAGTGTCGGAGGTGTACCAGAGTGTCAGTGTACGGAGGTCAGAGGTGTACCTGGGAGTGTCAGCGGTGTACCTGGGAGTGTCTGAGGTGAACTGGGAGTGTCAGAGGTGAACTGGAAATGCCAGGCACTCAGAGTGCTGGAGGCACCGGAGTGTCAGAGGCACTTTGGAGTGTCAGAGGTGTACTGGGAGTGTCGAGTACTGGAGTGTCATTTGCACCTTGGAGTGTCTGAGGTGTACCTGGGAGTGTCTGAGGTGTACCTGTCAGTGTTCGAGGTGTCTTTGCAGTGTCCGAGGTTGCAGTGTCTGCGAGGCACCTGGGAGGTTTGAAGGTACCTGGGAGTTTCAGGGTGTACCAGGGAGTATCAGTGGAGTACCTCTGGAGTGTCAGAGGTACCTGGAGTGTCAGAGGTGTACCAGGGAGTGTCAGAGGTGGATTTGGGAGCTGACGTGGCACCTGGGAGTGTCAGAGGTACCAAGGAATGCTGGGGTGGAGTACCTGGGAGTGCTGGGAGGTACCTGGGAGTGTCAGAGGTGTACCTTGAGTGTCAGAGGTGAGACCTGGGAGTGCTAGGGGAGGTACCTGGAGGCGTGGAGGTACCTGGGAGTGTGGAGAAGGCACCTGGGAGGTCGGAGGTGTATCTGGGAGTGTCGGAGGTGTACCTGGCAGTGCAGAGGGGTACCTGGGAGGTTGAAGGTGTACCTGGAAGTGTCAGAGATGTACCTGTGAGTGTCAGAGGTGTACCTGGGAGTGTCTGAGGTACTTGGAGAGGTCGGAGGTACCTGGGAGTGTGGAGGTATACCTGGCAGTGTCAGCGGTGTATCTGGGAGTGTCAGATGTGTTCCAGGAAATGTCAGTGGAGTACCTGGGAGTGCAGATGTGTACCTAGAAGTGTCAGAGGTACCTGGAGTGTCAGAGGTACCTGGGAGTGTCAGAGGTGTACCTGAGAGTGTCGGATGTGTACCTGGGAGTGTCAGATGTGTACCAGGAATGTCAGTGAGGCCTGGGAGGTCAAAGGTACCTGGGAGGTCAGAGGTGGCCTGGGAGTGTCAGAGGTGTACCTGGGAGTGTCAGAGGTGTACCTGGGAGTGACGGAGGTATACCTGGGAGGTGAGAGTGTCTTCGAGTGTTTGGGTGTACCTGGGAGTGTCTGGGGTGTACCTAGGAGTGTCGGAGGTGTACCTGGGAGTGTCAGAGGTGTACCTGTGAGTCTGGTGCACCGGGAATGTAAGAAGGTACCTGGAGTGTCGGAGGTGTACCTGGGAGTGTCGGAGGTACCTGGGATGTCAGAGGTGTACTTGGGAGTGTCAGAGGTGTACCTGGGAGTGTCAGCGGTGCACCTGGAGTGTCTGAGGTGGCACCTGGGAGTAAGTAGGTGTGCCTGGGAGTGTCAGGGGGTGTACCTGGGAGGTCAGGTGTACCTGGGAGTGTCAGGGGTACCAGGGAGTGTCAGTGAGTACCTCGGGAGGATCAGAGGTGTACCTGGGAGTGTCAGAGGTGTACCTGGGAGTGTCAGAGGTGTACATGGAGTACAGAGGTGTACCTGGGATTGTCAGCGGTGTACCTGGGAGCAAGAGGTGTATCAGGAGTGAGAGTATCTAGGAGTGTTAGAGGTGTACCTAGGAGTGAGAAGTGTGCCTGGGAGTGTCTGGGGTGTAACTGGAGTGCAGAGGTGTACCTGGGAGTGTCAGGGGTGGCACCAAGGAGTGTCAGTGGGAGTACCTGGCAGTGTCAGAGGTGTACCTGGGAGCAAGTCGAGGTGGCCTGACAGTGTCGGAGGTGCACTCTGGTAGTGTCAGAGGTGTACCTGGGAGTGTCGGAGGTGTACCTGGGAGTGTAGAGGGTACCTGGAGTGTCGGAGGTACCTGGGTGTGTCGAGGTACCTGGGAGTGTCAGAGGTGTCTTGGGAGGTCGGAGGTGTGCCTGGAGTGTCAGGTGTACCTGAGAGTGTCGGAGGTGTACCTGGGAGTGTAACAGGCTGTACCTGGGAGTGTCGGAGGTGTGCCTGGGAAGTAGGAAGTGTGCCTGGGAGTGTCAGGTGTGCCTGGGGTGTCGGAGGTGTGCCTGGGGGTGTCAGGAGGTGTGCCTGGGGTGTCAGAGGTGTGCTTGGGAGTGTCAGAGTGTGCCTGGGGTGTCAGGGTGCACTTGGAGTGTCAGAGGTGCAGGTGTCTGAAGTGTACTTGGCAGTGTCTGAGTGTGCCTGGCAGTGTCTGAGGTGTACCTGGCAGTGTCTGGTGTGCCTGGCAGTGTCAGGCGGTGTACCTGGGAGTGTCAGCGGTGTACTGGGGAGTGTTAGAGAAGTGTATCAGGGGTGACAGAGGAGTGCCTAGGAGTGTCAGAGGTGTGCAGGGGAATGTCAGTGGAGTACCTGGGAGTGTCAAAGGTGTGCCTGGGAGTGTCAGGGTGTGCCACCAGTGTCAGAGGTGTGCCTGAGGTGTCCAGGTGTGGGGTGTGTGCCTGGGGTGTGTGTTCTGGGGTGTCGGGTGTGTGCAGCAGTGTCAGCGGTGTACCTGGGGTGTCAGAGTGCCAGGGAATGTCAGTGGTACCTGGGTGTCAAGGTGTCCTGGGGAGTGTCAGGAGGTGTGACATGTGGTGTCAGAGGTGTGCATGGGAGTGTCAGAGGTGTACCTGGGGTGTCAGGTGTACCTGGGGTGTGAGATGTGTACCTGGAGTGTCTGGAGGTGTGCCTGGGGTGTCAGAGGTACCTGGGAGTGTCAGGGTGTGCCTGGGGTGTCAGAGGTGTGCCTGGGGTGTCAGGTGTGCCTGGGGTGTGAGATGTGTGCCTGGAGTGTCTGGGGTGTGCCTGGGAGTGTCAGAGTGCATCTGAGGAGTGTGGAGGTGTGCCTGGGGTGTGAGATGTGTGCCTGGGGTGTCTGGGGTGTGCACCTGGGTGTCAGATGTGTGCAGGGATGTCAGTGGGTGCCTGGGGTGTCAAGGTGTACCTGGGGTGTCCAGAGGTGTGCCTGGGAGTGTCAGGGGTGTGCCTGGGGGTGTCAGAGGTGTACGTGGGAGTGTCGGAGGTATGCCTTGGAGTGTGAAGTGTCCCTTCGAGTGTTTGGGGTGTACGCCTGGGAGTGTCTGGGGTGTACCTAGGAGTGTGTCGGAGGTGTGCCTGGGGTGTCAGGTGTGCCTGTGAGGTCTCGGTGGTGTGTGCCTGGTGTAAGTGTGCAAGTGTCAGGTGTACCCGAGTGTCAGGAGGTGTACCTAGTGTCAGCGGTGTGCCTGGGACTGTCTGAGGTGTGCCTGGGAGTGTCAGAGTGCACTTGCAGTGTCAGAGGTGCCTTTAGTGTCTGAGGTGTACCTGGGTGTCTGGGGTGTACCTGTGGTGTCTGAGGTGTGCCTGGCAGTGTCTCAGGTGTGCCTGGGAGTATCAGCGGTGTACTCAGAGGTCAGAGTGTGCCTGGGAGTGTCAGAGGTGTACATGGAGTGTCAGAGGTGCCTGGGATTGTCAGGGTGTACCTGGGAGTGTTAGAGGTGTATCAGGGGAGTGAGAGGAGTATCTAGGGTGTTAGAGGTGTGCCTGGGAGTGTGAGAGTGTGCCTGGGAGTGTCTGGGGTGTACTGGAGTGTTAGAGGTGTACCTGGGGAGTGTCAGGGGTGTGCCAGGGGTGTCAGTGGAGTACCTGGCAGTGTTAGAGGTGTGCCTGGGAGTGTCAGAGGTGTGTGACAGTGTCGGAGGTGTGCCTGGGGTGTCAGAGGTGTGCCTGGGGAGTGTCAGGTGTGCCTGGGGTGTAGAGTGTGCCTGGGTGTCGGAGGTGTGCCTGGGTGTGTCAGGTGTGCCTGGGGAGTGTCAGAGGTGTGCCTGGGGTGTCAGGTGCCTGGGGAGTGTCAGAGGTGTGCCTGAGTGTCAGAGGTATGCCTGGGGTGTAAGAGGTTGTACTTGGGAGTGTCGGAGTGTGCCTGGGAGAGTAAGTGTGCCTGGGGTGTCGGAGGTGTGCCTGCCTGGGAGTGTCAGGTGTGCCTGGGGTGTCGGAGGTGTACCTGGGGAGTGTCAGTGTGTGCTTGGGGTGTCAGAGGTGTGCCTGGGGTGTCAGCAGTGTGCCTAGAATGTCTGGGGTGTGCCTGGGGTGTCAGGTGGTGTGCTTTCTGGGAGTGTCAGAGGTGCTCTTAGGGTATCAGAGGTGCACCTTGGAGTGTCTGAAGTGTCCTTGGCAGTGTCTGAAGTGTACCTGGCAGTGTGTCTGGGGTGTGCCTGGCAGTCACAGGGTGCATGCCTGGCAGTGTCAGCGGTGGCGCAAGTGTCAGCAGTGTACTTACTTAAGTGTTAGAAGTGTATCAGGGGTGACAGAAGGAGGTACCTAGGAGTGTCATGGGTGCACCTAGAATTCTTCAGTATGCCTGGGAGTGTCTGGGGTGTACCTGGGAGTGTCAGTGTAACCTGGGAGGGTCAGGGGTGTACTAGGGAATTGGTGGAGTGCCTGGGAATATCAGGGTGTACCTGGGAGTGTTAGAGGTGTGCCTTGGAGTCTTCCAGAGGTGTGCCTGGGAGTGTCAGAGAGGTGTGCCAGGGTGTCAGGTCATGCCTGGGAGTGTGAAAGTGTGCCTGGGAGTGTCAGGTGTTCTGGGAGTGTCGGAGATGTGCCTGGCAGTGTTTGGGGGTGTGTCTGGGGAGTGTCAGAGGTGTATCAGTGAATGTCAGTGGAGTACCTGGGGAGTGTCAGAGGTGTACCTGGAAGTGTCCAGAGGTGTGCCTGGGGAGTGTCAGAGGTGTACTTACCAGGAGTGTCAGAGAGGTGTGCCTGGGAGCGTCAGAGGTGTGCCTTGGAGTGTCAGACGTGTGCTGGGGTGTCTGGGGGTGTTTCACAAGGAGTGTCGGAGATGTGCCTGGCAGTGTCAGCGGTGTACCTGGGGAGTGTGTCAGACGTGTACCAGGGAATGTCAGTGGGCACTGGAATTGTCAAGGTGTGCCTGGAAGTGTCAGAGGTGTACCTGGGAGTGTGAGAAGTGTGCCTGGGAGTGTCGGAGGTGTTCTGCAGAGTGTTGGAGGTGTGTGCCTGGGGTGTCTGGGGTGTACCTGGCAGGTGTCAGGGGGTGCTGCCTGGGAGTGTCAGTGCCTGGGGAGTGTCAAGGTGTAGGGTGTCAGAGGTGTGCAGGGGATGTGTCAGTGCCTGGGGAATTAATCGCAAGGTTTGCCTGGAGTGTCAGAGGTGTACCTGTAGTGTCAGAGATGTCCTGGGGTGTCAGAGGAATTGTACATGTGTCGGTGTGCCTGGGGTGTGAAGTGTGCCTGGGATGTCGGAGGGTGTTCCTGGGGAGTGTCGGAGGTGTGCCTGGGGAGTGTCTGAGGTATGCCTGGGAGTGATCAGAGGTTGTGCCTGGAGTGTCAGAGGTGTGCTTGGGGAGTGTCAGGTGTACCTGGGGTGTGAGATTTGTACAGAATTGTCTAGGGTGTACCTGGGGAATGTCAGAGGTGTGCCTGAGGTGTCAGGTGTGCCTGGGAGTGTCAGAGTGTACCCCTGCAGGGGTGTCAGGTGTGCCTGGGGAGTGTAAGAAGTGTGCCTGGGGTGTGGGGTGTGGCTCAGGTGTGTCGGAGGTGTGCCTGGGTGGCTCAGAGGTGTGCTTGGGGAGTGTCAGAGGTGTGCCTGGGGTGTGCAGCGTGTACCTGGGGAGTGTCTCAGGTGTGCCTGGGGAGTGTCAGAGGTGTGCCTGGGGTGTCAGAGGTGTGCCTGGGGTGTCGGGAGTGTGCCTGGGAGTGTGAAAGTGTGCCTGGGGTGTCGGAGGTGTTCCTGGGAGTGTCGGAGGTGTACCTGGCAGTGTTTGGGGGTGTATCTGGGAGTGTCAGAGGTGTATCAGTGAATGTCAGTGGAGTACCTGGGAGTGTCAGAGGTGTACCTGGGAGTGTCAGAGGAGTGTACCTGGGGTGTGTCAGAGGTGTACCTGGGAGTGTCCAGAGGTGCGCCTGGGGAGCGTCAGAGGTGTACCTTGGAGTGTGTCAGACGTGTGCCTGGGGAATTGTCTGAGGTGTTCTGGGAGTGTCAGGAGATGTGCCTGGCAGTGTCAGCCGGTGTACTTATAGGTGTCAGGTGTGCCAGGGGGATGTCAGTGGAGTGCCTGGGGTGTCAAGGTGTGCCTGGAGTGTCAGAGGTGTGTGCCTGGGGTGTGAGAGTGTGCAAGTCCCTGTCGGAGGTGTTCCTGGGAGTGTTGGAGGTGTGCCTGTGGGGAGTGTCTGGGGTGTGCCTGGCGGTGTCAGGGTGTGCCTATAAGTGTCAGTGGAGTACCAAGTGTCAAACGTGTGCCTAAGTGTCAGAGTGTACCAGGGGATATCAGTGGTGCCTAGAATTGTCAAGGTTTACCTGGAAGTGTCAGAGGTGTACCTGTGGTGTCAGAGGTGTCCTAGGTGTCAGAGGTGTACATGAGAGTGTCCAGGTGTGCCTGCTGGGGTGTGAGTGTGCCTGGGATGTCAGGTGTTCTGGGAGTGTCGGAGAGTGTGTACCTGGGAGTGTCTGGGGTATGCCTGGGGGTGATCAGGGGTGTGCCTGGGGAGTGTCAGAGGTGTGCTTGGGGTGTCAGGTGTGCCTGGGGAGTGTCACTTGAGTGTGCCTGGGAGTGTCAGAGGTGTGCCTGCAGAGTGTCTGGGGTGTGCATGGGGTGTCAGGGGTGTGCCTGCAGGGTGTCGGAGGTGTGCCTGGGGTGTGTCAGAGGTGTGCCTGGGGTGTCGGAGGAGGTGTGCCTGGGGTATAAAGAAGTGTACCTGGGAATGTCGGAGGTGTGCCTGGGGTGTCAGGTGTGCCTGGGGTGTCCAGTGGTGTGCTTGGGAGGGTCAGGAGGTGTGCCTGGGAATTGTCAGCGTGTACCTTCAAGTGTCTGAGGTGTACTTGGGGTGTCAGAGGTGTACCTGGTGTCAGAGTGCACTTCAGGTCATCAGAGGTGCACCTTGGAGTGTCAGAGGTGTACTTGTGGAGTGTCAGAGGTGCGCCAGTGTCATTGCCTTGGAGTGTCTGAGGTGTGCCTGGGGTGTCTGAGGTGTGGCTGTCAGTGTCTGGTGTACCTGGCAGTGTCTCAGGTGTGCCTGACAGTGTCTGGTGTACCTGGGGAGTGTCAGAGGTGTGCCTGGGGAGTGTCAGAGGTGTACCAAGTGTCAGAATTGTGCCTGGGAGTGTCAGTGGTGTACCTGGGAGTGTCAGACGTGTACCTGGGGTGCCAAGATGTGTGCCTGGGGAGTGTCTGGGGTGTGCCTGGGGAGTGTCAGAGGTGTATCTGAGGTGTCAGAGAGGTGTGTGCCTGGGGTGTCAGGTGTGCCTGGCAGTGTCAGCAGTGTACCTGGGTGTGTCAGATGTGCAGGAAATGTCAGTGGAGTACCAGGGTGTCAAGAAGGTGTACCTGGAGTGTCAGAGGTGTGCCTGTGAGTGTCAGAGGTGTGCCTGGGGTGTCAGAGGTGTGTGCCTGAGGAGTGTCTGAGGGTGTGCAGAGTGTCAGATGTGTGCCAGAGATGTCAGTGGCGTACCTTGGAGTGTCAAGGTGTGCCTGGGGTGTCAGAGGTGTGCCTGGGGAGTGTCAGAGAGGTGTGCCTGGGAGTGTCAGGGTGTGCCTGGGGTGTCGGAGGTGTGCAGGTGTGGGGTGTGCCTGGGGAGTGTCTGGGGTGTGCTTGAGGTGGCTGTCTGGGGTGAACCTGGGGTGTGGGGTGTGCCTGGGGTGTCAGAGGTGGCACCTGTGGTGTCAGGTGTACCTGGGGAGTGTAAAGGAAGTGTGCCTGGGGAGTGTCAGGAGGTGTTCCTGGGGAGTGTCAGGTGTACTTGGCAGTGTCAGTG
>NW_024720711.1:651843-711584 GCF_018991925.1 Homarus americanus
TTGAAGCATGGTATTGCTCAACATCAATCCCTTAAAGGACCGACAAATTTACAGGAGTGTGTCGAGGAATGAGAAGGGGAAAAGGAGGAGGATGTATGAGGGGGGTTATGGGGAGGGCGAGAGTGAATGAGGAGGGGAAGGTATATGAGGAGAGGTAGGTGTATGGGGGGTGAGGTGAAGGAGAAGGAGGAAGGAAGGTAAGAGGAGGATGAAGGGAGAAGGAGGAGGGTGAGGTGAATAGGGGGAGGGAAGAGGGTGGAGGGGGGAAGGAGGAGGTGAGGTGAATGGGGGAGGAGGGAGGAGAGGGTGTATGAAGGTGAATAGATGGATACAAAGAACAAGGAGGAAGGAGTAAATAAAGAAGGAAAGAAGAGGATTAAACAAATGGGAGAGAAAGCAGGAAAAAGGAACAGGATAAGGGAAGGAGGGAGGAATGACGACAAAGGAGGAGGGAGAGGAAGAGAAAGCCGAAATGAGAGGAGATTAAGGAAAAGGGAGAGTTAACAGGAGAAGGGTGGGGGAAGACGAAATGAAAGGAAGATTAAGGAAAAAAGAGGAGAGAACAGGGAGAAGGAAGGAGGAAGGTAGACACGAACGAAGAAGAAGAAAAATAAGAAAAGGAAAATAAAAGGATGTAACAGGATACAAGGAGAAAGACGAGAGAAGGAAGCAGCAGAAACGGAAAGGAAGAAAGAGAGGAAGCGATGAAGAAAAGGAGGAAGAATAAGAGAAGAAATGAAGGAGAGGAGGAAGAATGAGAGGAAAAAGGAAGGAAGGAAGGAAAATTGGAAGGAGGAAAGGAAGAAGCAGCAGGGAGGGAGGGGAGGAGGGAGGGAGGGAGGAGGGGAGGAGGGAGGTGAGAGGGAGGGAGGAAGGCAGGAAAGAGGGAGGGAAGGCGGCGGTAGACTTCAACAGAGCTCAACTTGACCTTTACAAGATTAGGGATGATACGGCGTCTTGCTGATGTCCGCCGGGGGGAGGAGGGATAAAGGAGGGGGGAGGGATAAAGGGAGGGGGGAGGATAAAGGAGGGAGGAGAGATAAAGGAGGGGGAGAGGATAAAGGAAAGAGGAGATAAAGGAGGGAGATAAAGGAGAGGGAGAGGATAAAGGGAGGAGGGGAGGAAAGGGATGAGGAGGAAGGAAAGAGAGGATGAGGAGGAAAAGAGAGGAGGAAGAGGAAAAAGAGAGGAGGAGGAAAAGAGGGGGGCAGAAGGAAAAGGAGGAGGGGTAAGAAGGAAGAGGAGGAGGAGGAGAAGGAAATACAAGATTAAGGAAGAAAGAAAATACAAGAGGAACAAACAAAGGAGGAGGATGAAATAGATGAGAGGAAAATGAAGGAGAGAGGAAAAAATGCATGATAAATGTAAGGAGACACGAAAAAGAAGAATGGGAAGAAAATGAAAGGACGACATGGAAAAGGAAGAGAGGAGAAGGTGGTGGTGGTGGACGAGAGAGAGAGAGAGAGAGAGAGAAAAAGAGAGAGAGAGAGAGAGAGAGCTGTTTGGTTGTGGTGGGCTAAATGAGGCAGCGTCGAAGCGGACCACGTGACGTTGCATGACTAAAAATAAACGGAAACGCTATTTGTGTGCGCCGTTGTAAGCCTCTACTATGTGCTTCTGCCCCGCCCCAGTCCATGTAAGTGTGAACCTCAACTACTTAGAGCTACCCGGCCCTGTCCCTTCCTGCACCGATCAGACCCATCGTACCCAGTCCCGTACCAAGAAGTCAGATCCTGCTTGCCCCGCCTCGTTCCATACCGCCCCTCCTGCCCTCAGCCTGTTCTGTACTGCCCTCTTGCCCTGCCTGCCTGGGTACCGTCTCCCTCTTGCCCTGCCTCAAGCCTGTACCGCCCTCTTGCCCCTGTCCCACGTGCAGACTCTTCCACGTTCTCAACCTCCACTTTTTTCCTCACCTCCCACAACACCCACCTTCCCAATCTGATGTTTCAATTGCACTCTCTCATCAATCCCTCTAACCCCTCTCTCTCACATCTCCTCACTCTCTTACCCCTTCTTCCCCCTCCCTCACTCCACCCCCCTCCCCCTTACTCTCTCATCCCCTCTCGCCAACCTTCTCTTTTCCATCACTAACCCTCCCTCACTCCACCCCCCTCCCCCTTACTCTCTCATCCCCTCTCGCCAACCTTCTCTTTTCCATCACTAACCTCTCTTGCCCTCACTCCCTCACTCACTCACTCACTCTCTGGAATCGAAGACACAAGATGGAGAGGAAACTAGGGTGAGGGGCTGGGGGGGGTGAGGGTAAAGGGGAGGGGGAGAATGAACGAGGTGGGGAATATAGGTAAGAGGGGTGTAGGGAGGGAGTGAGGGGAGGCAGTAAGAGGAGGAGGGGAGGCAGGAGGAGGAGGAGGAGGAGGAGGAGGAAGAGTGGGGAAGTGATGGGAATAAGTTAAGAGGGGGAGGAGGAAGAAGAGGAGTGAGTGGGAGAGAGAGGGAACACGAGACAGCACAAGACAGTAGCCTGGGAGGTATTGCACCACCATACCCACACCACACCACACCACATCACACCACAGATAAACCCTCCTGTACTGCCCTACTTGGACTGGTGTCAACACTACAAGAGAGAGACACCAAACACATGTTATAGTCAACACACAAGGAGACAACCTGGATCGCCAATCGTCATTCCCCAGTAGGTAAGCAACCCTGAAATATGCGGTAAACCTACGACTTGGGAAACCCTACAATGTGAGCAACTCCACAATATAAGGATCCTCACAAAACAAATAACCTCACAACACAAGCGACTTCACAATACAAGCGATCTCACAACACAAGCGACCTCACAACACAAGTGACTTCACAACACAAGTGACCTCACAACACAAGTGACCTCACAACACAAGTGACTTCACAACACAAATGACCTCACAACACAAGTGACCTCACAACACAAGTGACCTCACAACACAAGTGACCTCATAACACAAACGAACTCACAAGTGGCTCAATAATGTGGCCAAGCCTCTTGAGCTTTTTAATGTGCCCTGCAACCATCAATGAGGTGGTTGTTTTAACAGCTGCTGCAGAAGGCGAGGGGAGGAACCCAGGAAGCAGGAGGCATGAAGGGAAGGGACGAGGGGAGAGAAGAGAGGAGGGGAGGAGACATGAAGGGGGGGGTATGAGGAGAGAAGGAAGGAAAGGAAGGAGCGACACCAGGGAAGGAAGGTGACGAAAAGGGATAGAGGGATAGAGGGAAGGAGGTAAGAAGGTGAAGGGAGATGGGAAGGGAAGGAGGAAGGTAAGAAGGGAGGGAGGGAGGAAAAGAAGGGAGCATCGGAGGTCAGGGAATGGGTAAAGAAAGTAAAGTGAGGAGGAAGAAGAAATAAGGAAGAGGAGGAGGGAAGCGAGGAAGGAAAGAGAAAGAGGAGGTCAGGGAAGAGGAAAGGAGAGGAAGGAAGGAAGAGAAGGGAGGGAGGGAAGAAGAGGTGGTCAGGAAGAAAAAAGACAGGGAGGGAGGAAGAGGTGGTCAGGGAGAATGAAAGCAGGGAGGGAAGAAGAGGTGGTCAGGGAGAAGGGAGGGAGTGGCGACTGGAAGGTGGGTAGTGCAGGGTGAATGGTGAAAATTAATCGGTAATTGGCCAGGGAGGAGCATGAACCACACCTGAGAGACTCGCTGCGGGATCCCTGTGTGCCACCCCCAACACGCACTGCCCAGAAAGAAAGGCTTCAACCAACCTAAACAAATTAGCTATAAAGCCATGAAAAGGTGGAGCAGAGATGGGCTTGAGAGAGAGAGAGAGAGAGAGAGAGAGAGAGAGAGAGAGAGAGAGAGAGAGAGAGAGAGAGAGAGAGAGAGAGAGAGAGAGAGAGAGAGAGAGAGAGAGAGAGAGAGAGAGAGAGAGAGAGAGAGAGAGAGAGAGAGAGAGAGAGAGAGAGAGAGAGAGGAGAGAGAGAGGAGAGAGAGAGAGAGAGAGAGAGAGAGAGAGAGAGAGAGAGAGAGAGAGAGAGAGAGAGAGAGAGAGAGAGAGAGAGAGAGAGAGAGAGAGAGAGAGAGAGAGAGAGAGAGAGAGAGAGAGAGAGAGAGGAGAGAGAGAGAGAGAGAGAGAGAGAGAGAGAGAGAGAGAGAGAGAGAGAGAGAGAGAGAGAGAGAGAGAGAGAGAGAGAGAGAGAGAGAGAGAGAGAGAGAGAGAGAGAGAGAGAGAGAGAGAGAGAGAGAGAGAGAGAGAGAGAGAGAGAGAGAGAGAGAGAGAGAGAGAGAGAGAGAGAGAGAGAGAGAGAGAGAGAGAGAGAGAGAGAGAGAGAGAGAGAGAGAGAGAGAGAGAGAGAGAGAGAGAGAGAGAGAGAGAGAGAGAGAGAGAGAGAGAGAGAGAGAGAGAGAGAGAGAGAGAGAGAGAGAGAGAGAGAGAGAGAGAGAGAGAGAGAGAGAGAGAGAGAGAGAGAGAGAGAGAGAGAGAGAGAGAGAGAGAGAGAGAGAGAGAGAGAGAGAAAGAGTAAGTTTTGTGTGTGTGTATTGGGGATTAACTTAATTGGAGAGAGAGAGGGAAATAGGGGTTTAGTAAAGACAGTGGGATTGTAGTTATGTTGTGGGAGGTAGGGTGGGAGGAAAGGATAATGAGTAGTAGTTAGGTTGTGGAGGGAGGGTGGGAGGAGTAGTGGGGATAAACCTTCAAGTTACTCGAGGGAGAGTTTCTTTGACGTATCATAGGTGACAGGGAGACAAATAGATTTTCATTTTCTTGTGAGATTTTTGCTTCAAGTTACTAACCAAGAGTCTAATTTCAAACCCACAAACAATATCTCTCTCCAGCCTACATGCTTGGTGGTGTTATTATGTTAGACACCATAGTGGAGTGCATTGTCCCCTGGTCCTGAGTGAGACGGCAGGGAGCATCAGCCGCCCCCAGACAAACACATCTCTACATCCCTTGGTCAACACAGACATGTGAGGTACGCACCACCACACACTGAGCCACAGGCGGGCCCTTCCTGGAAGTCCCAGCGGATCATCCCGCCAAGCCCCACTTGTGCAGGGACGCGCCACAAACCTAAACACTAACACACGCTGTGCCTCAACCTCTTGTCACCTCCATCAACAAGATGGGTTATAAGTTACCAGTCAAAACATTGTCAGACATCAGACAGACATATCAAAGATGAGAGCCACCTATAAAAAGAGTGCAAGCCTAAAAAGAAAAAAAAAGAAGTGAAGTAAGTAAAATGAAGAAGGGTAATAATAGACATGGAAATGAGGAAGAAAACTAATGACATGAAAGACAGCATATTAAACTGGTTGGATTTCAGGAGTGCCAAAGAAAAAGATACGAATAATGGATAAATAATAACAACTAAAAGCAGAATGTGTGAACGTCCAGTATTTACCCTTGATTCCATCAACTTTAATCTTTACTCGTATAGCAGGAAAAGGTTGAGAAGCGCGAACAAATTTACTGTACTGTATATAGCATATGAAAGGTAGAGTAAGTAACCTATAATTCAAACCATACCAGGAACATGTGTTTTATTTCATCAGTCATAAATACATCCACAATTAAATTATACACCGATTCCACAATAATACAAAAAAAACGTAATAAGTTTATGCAAAAACTAACTAATCAACAGTGAGCTGGTAGTGACGTCATCATGTGAGATAAAGAAATAACTGTCATGCTCGTTACTTGTAATTAACTCCGGTCACCTAGGATACAGTGGTATGCGAGCAATAAAAATATCATCAAAGCCATCTGCACAAAGACTTGCTGGTGCCATTCAGGAACACAGTTGGCAGTTGGCTAATCAAACAATCATTTGTTGCTTCATTCAATATGGTGAAGAAGCACACAATATTAAAGGCCATTTGACTTAGACCGACTTCAAAAGCTGAACTTGTGGAATATTGAAAGCAGGTGAGTGTTATTGGGAATTTTTGTTTTATGAATTTTCTTTTATTTAAATTATCTTAATCAGAAAACCAAAGGAATAAAACCCCACATATATACCATATACATTTAGTAATTGGTATTAAAAGAATCCTTACCAATTTCATATTTCCCAAACAGTCATCCTGTCTCTATAATAAGTTACCTAATTTATGATCAAAACGAACATACGCAAAATATCACCACCACCGTCTTACAGCCAGTCTTCACACCAATGAGGGTTAACTGTAATTATTACACAGTCTCTTGCATTCTTTTTTCATGTGCTTATCTCTGAGGTAATTTCTTACAGCAAATACTGTACCCATTTTCATCTGCAACATTCACCCATGCCACTAATCATTACTTTCTTCAACATATTAATTCACATACCCTGACTCTATTCCATCCTTAAATTTCTCCACTATCTTTTCAGTATTGTCAGCTATGAACACAAGTCATCAATATACAACTAGCAAGAACCATAAAACAGATACTCACCCTGCCAACATTGTGTAGAGGAGCACTCCTAAGCTCCATATGTCACATGCAGCATCATAGCCTTGTTTCTTCAATACTTCTGGGGCAACAAAGTTGGCAGTGTAACATGGCGTCATTAGAAGCCCATTCTCTGCACGGAGTTGTTTGGCAAAGCCAAAATCACATATCCTCAATGATTCTGGACTTCCCGAGATGTCAGCATACATAATATTTGATGGCTTAAGATCCCTGTGGACTACCTGATGAAGAAAGAAATTAAGAATATTACAATACAATCATCATGTATGTCCCGACGGAAGAATATACTGTATTAACACAGACAATAATTACCACTTCCCCTTTACAATACAGGTTGACAACCCTTTATCCGAAATTCCAAAAACCGAAAGTTTTTTTGTGGAGCATTTTTTTTTGGGGGTAACAGCCCACCCGGGCACAGGTCACTGACCCACATCGGGGCCTGGGGGGTGAAAATGTAATAGTAATAATAATTATAATAATAATAATAATTATAATAATAATAATAATGATAATACAGTAATAACAATAATTATTCATAGTAAATAAAATTTTTAATAAAAAATACACAAAAATAAAATAAGAATGATAACAATAATAATAATAACAATAATACTGTAATAATAAAATAATAATAATAATAATAATAATAATAATAATAATAATAATAATAATAAAGGAATACAAGAATGAAAAAAAGATCAAAAGTGAGAAACACGACCTACAGTAGACCTATGAATTATTATTATTATTATTATTATTATTATTATATTTAAGCCCCCAGGCCCCAATGTGGGTCAGTGACCTGTGCCCAGGTGGGCTGATCCCTGTAAAAAAAAAAAAAAAAAAAAAAAAAAACCCTAACCATTCTGAAAACCGAAAAATTCCAAAAACCGAAATGCATCTGGTCCCAAGGATTTCGGATAAGGGATTGTCAACCTGTATATACATTTACTCATTATGTATCAAGAACAAAATTATTAACTCAATATAAAAAAAAAAAATTTTGAAAATATTGCAAGTGCTGTTGCTGGGTCTCTTACTTGAAGTGTGATGCATACAGTGACTAGTGACTAGAGCATTTGGACATAATTCTGTCGAAACTACCTGTAGCTACATCAATTTGTGTGAAGAAAAATGACACGCCAGATACAGTTTTACATAATAATCAAGAAAAGTAACAACAAATGATAATTGTAATAAAAGTATGGTTAAGCTCAAATTAATAGTTATAAGTATTATAATATTGTTTACCTGGTCCATGCATCACAACAATGGAGAAAATAAAGGGGCTGTTCAACCACCCACTGATGGTTCTTGTCTCATCATTTACTGTACTATTCTACACTAAACTTTATCCTTTACTATTTATAATAACTATCCTTTACAGTCTTCCTTCAATTCTACACCTCTTTACCTCTTCCTTCTCTCATATTCATATAATTTTTCCTTTCAGGTATATTTCTAACTTTGTATGACCTCGCCGTGATATCAATTCAGAACAAAAAGAAACTTCACAGGGTACAACATGTTTCACTTATCTTTCTTTCTTCCTCTTTTCTTTATTGAATTTTTAGCTTTTCCCACATTTATATTGCTGTGACAGCTCTCATTCTTTACACAGCTCTGATACTTGGTGTAAGGTAGAATAAATATATTTCATTAGTGACTCCCAAACCAACAAACAAAACCTTTCAAAATCTAGGTGCTGATACTAAACTTTCACAATTAAAACTCTGTATTAGTCTAGTAACCACAGAGTTTGGGTAAGATTCCTTCAAGCACTACCCCCTGTAAATGCAATGGAAAAAAAGACAAACATGACTTTGTATTATAGATGAATAGAAAAATTATACATACCCCATTTTGGTGCAAGTACTGGACGGCATTAGTTAAGGTAAGCAACACAGCTGAAGCTTCCCTTTCTGAGAAAAATTTCTGCCGTAGGATCTTGTCTAGCAGCTCCCCTCCCTTCATGAGCTCCATCACCAGGTACACATGTGCATCATCTTCATAAACCTGAAACAACAAATATCATAAATCAATAATTTCATTTGAATCCAATAAAAGTATTGTCTCAGGAAATGTGATGAAAATTCAGTACAGGTATAATATGTATGAAAAGAGTAATAAAATATTATATACAGTATAGTTAAGAAATTATTTCCCAATCAGAAACTTGGGGATCAAGAGGCTTCCGTAAAATGGGTAATTATGTAAAATGAATACTATCATGAACTTGTGTCAAAGAAAAGCACATAATAAACCATTGTACTTCTATCAATTTGGTTATATTATTCATTTCTGAAAATACCTGTACACTAACTTATTCATTATTTCCTAACACTCTCAATGTTACTAAGTCTACAAAAAAGTTTTCAATGTGTCATCGTTCTTCTATAATCACCAAATAACTTGCTCCTTAAACTCACATGAAGACTAGTCACTTACACCATTACACACACAGTCACTCAGCCAGTTGCCTGATTTGTGCAATATTTCCTCATTTACTCTCATGTAATATGTGGAAAATTAAAAAGAAGAAAATTACACCTGTATTAAATATTCTTCAACTTTACATTTAGAATGCTCAAATATTCTGTCACATAGACTACAGTAGACCCTCGCCAACCACGAATTTCCCATCTGCGGATTCCATGTATCCACGGCTTTCATTCTATATCATTTTACCAACCACAGCATATAGTTTTCTGTACCCGTGGACTAGTGCAGTGTCTTTATCCTCCGTGATCTAATGTATTCCTCCATGCAGCATCCCATCTCTTGCCATTGCTCTTCCCACTATCTCAGTGTTGTGATCTCGTAGTGTACTGATGTACTGTACTGCTCCGTATTCTCTTACTTATCTCCAATAACATTGATTTTACCCTTAACTATGGCCCTAAGCATTCACTGCGAGTTAGTGATAAAGGTGAGAAGAAGGTGAAAAGGGCAAGGAACGTAATGACATTAGAAAAGAAAGTTGAAGCGTTTGATAGACTAGCACATGGGAGAGTATAGCATCAGTGGGATGTGCTATGGGCCTCTGCCTCCCTCTTCCTTGTAACAACCACCTCTTCCGCCACATCATATTCATTGTCATCCACTATTGTCATCAATGTTGTGAAGGTAATACCCCTGTAGTACTGTAAAATTTGTATTACAATTTAATTTATATGAATCCATTTTATATGTATTTGATTCAAATTTAATTAAATGTACAATACAGGTATTATTTAGTGAAAGAACAGGTAAACTTAGTTAGACTTTGACAAGTGTTATTCGTGGCAGTGGAACATAACTCCCTATTTCCCTCAAGCCTTTAGTCTTGCCAACTGTGGATTTGCCAACCACAGGGTTTTTCAGAAACCTAACCCCTGCGGTTGGCGAGGGACTACTGTATTTCAATTGGTAGATTTTTGTATGACAGATACTCTAATCTACCAGAATTAATTAATTTAATGTTCACTAGGACCTTAATTAGTGTTGAGCTTAAAACACTTTCAATTTCTTTTTATCTTCAAAAAATGTAGAATCCATTTACACCATTTCATTGCCTGAATAGCTTACCGGTAGCTAATATTATTTATTGTAGAAATACAAAAAAATTTACATTTACTAATATCACATACAGTAGAGTGAAATCAAAATAAAACAATGAAAAAGAAAAATTATCAAGGTACCTGTGCCATAACAAAAAAAAAAAAGGGTAAAGTAGTTGGGTCACTAATGTGTCCAAATTTTAGCTTCCTGTCTCAAAACATTACGGAGATGTTGCCTGAACAAGAAAGAAAACAAATGAAGCAGCCACTGAGTACAATACTGTAACTCACTCTTTACCGGTATGTATATTTGCACTGCCTTCATGTATTCATATTCAGTCTTAGAAAAAACATCAGTACAAGTTGAAGGATTCACAACACAGCAGTATTAAAAACCACATTGTATGAACATGTGATTAGTGTGCATCCTCTCGCTTTAACTGCTATCAGAACCTAGATGTGACATTTAGAAACCTATTCAAACTCATCTCACACACCAAACACAAAGTTAAGTTAATATTCTGAAAAGCATAATTGTTTATCAGTAGATATCTCTTTGTATCAACAATTATGAACTTCATCAGCACACTGGTAACATCATCATATACTGTACAGCATATCCTCATAAATATTCAATTTAAGATGTGACTAACATCAAAACAATGAATAAATATGAGGCTATTTCAATTACACAGGTCTCTCCACACCAACCTGTTTCCATGCAAAAAATTCATGTTCAAGCTTACATAAGAACATAAGAACATAAGAAAGTGGGATACTGCAGGAGGCCGACTGGCCCATACAGGGCAGATCCCTTTCACACCCATCCCAGCACTTCCATGTGCCTATCCAACTTCGTCTTGAAGCTCCCTAGCGTCCCCGATCCTACTATAGCACTTGGTAGCCTATTCCACATATCCACAACTCTATTACCAAACCAGTGCTTGCCTATATCCTTTCTGAATCGGAATTTATCTAATTTAAAGCCATTTGTTCTAGTTATTTCGTTATTACTGAGCTTCAGAACATCTTCCATTTTACCCTTGTTAATCCCACTTACCCACTTGAACACCTCTATCATATCTCCCCTAACTCTACGCCTCTCTAATGAATGCAAGCCTAAGCTTTTCAGTCTTTCTTCATATGGAAGGTTTCTAATATTATGGATCATTTTTGTCATTCTTCTTTGTACTCTCTCCAAAGAATCTATGTCCATTCTATAATAAGGACACCAGAATTGAACCGCATAATCCATGTGTGGCCTCACTAATGCTAGGTAAAGTTTCAAGATAACGTCAGCAGTTCTGTTACTCACACTCCTAGATATGAACCCAAGAATCCTGTTTGCCTTGTTGCGAACGCTAATACATTGTTTTCTAGGTTTCAAGTCGTTGCTAACAAATACACCTAGATCTTTTTCACAATCTGAGTTTTCTATTTCCGTGTTACCTAGTTTATACTTAACGTTTGTATTCGTCTTCCCTATCTGTAGTACCTTGCATTTATCAGTATTAAAATTCATTTGCCAGTCTACTGACCACTCATGTAAGGTATCTAGATCTCTTTGAAGGTGTTCAAAGTCACTGTCTGAATTTATCACTCTCCCCATTTTGGTATCATCTGCAAATTTACTAATCCTACTAGAGGATCCCAGTACCACTGTGTTGGATGCCTCATAGAAGAAATTTAATATTAATGCCAAAACCGCAATCAAACTCAATACACCACCTTTGGACAACAATGACAACTACTAAAATCAAGAAACAAATAATTTATCTGCGTCTCATTAAACTATGCTAGCACAAGCCAGAGCCCAGCAATATCTGCCTTCATCTTGATGATAAAAAAACAAAACAAAATATTCACTCATATTCTAAAACAAGAATTTTCCTCACACAAAACAACTTCAACATCTGAGGCACACAGTTTACTTCACCAGCTCAACACTACTCATTCCTGTGATACCGTGTTTAACCTCCCACCAACACAAAGGTTCTCGACAATATCCCAACTACACCTCTCACCACAACTTAGCAACCTCCTTTGCCCAAACAGCATACAAAACACACTTCCTTTTCTATACTGTACCACCTAAAACAAATAAACACATCACCTTTCCTAGCTTTATATTAATATAATATCCAAGTGATCCCAAATCCATTCAATCCACATTCCAATGCTTCCACACACACACACACAACAACTCATCTGTAATCTAACTCCCCAAAAAGATCCATGTGAATGCCACCTCACACACTGCACAATAAGTTTGTGAAAGAAGTATATTCATAAAAAATATAACAAGTGTATATGGTGATATTTGTGTGGATAACTATCAAACTTACACCATGTGTCATAGTATACTGTACACCAAGTTGTCTGAAGATTACAAAGCTTGACTGCAGTTGCATGTATTTCACTAGTTGCATTCTTTTGGGAGGTGACTACTGTCATTTGCTGATCCTTTGCATGAAATGTGGTGATTCTAACATGCTGTATTAATGCAGAACTAAAACCAGACATATTACTTAATTTGACTTATATTCTCCAAAACACAGGTTATGATGACCTATAGAAATTTTCGGAGAAGTGAGTCAGGTGTTAGAAGAGTATTAAGCTCATGATGTCTGGTGATTCTAGTATGTTGTGGTCTAAGTTTTACAAAAATAGAACACACTGTACAGGTTTAGATGATACACTTTCTATAAATTGCATTTAATGTGGACAAAAGCTCTGTATGGCCCGAAACCTCCCAGCATGAAGATAAAGCAACTGACAACATGGTATTTAGTAATCCTTGTGGTATGTAGGTGGAGTAGACACCATTATGGCACCCTCACTAGCTCTTTAGTCCTATGGCCATACCTCATACACTTAGGACCAGAGTCCTATGATGTATGGGAATATGTCTTGACTTTCCCTGCCACATTTCAAATATCCTGGAGCAGCCATGAACCATACAATAATTCCATATGTTAACAGCAGTAATAATTCACTCTTAGAAATTTCACAGCTACTCAGTTACCTTACAAACACCATGGTGGAAGGACGTGTATCAGAGCACGCGTCTGGCAACTGCAAGAGTGATACGCATGCGTCTGGTAGACGCAAATATAACATTAATGCACAGCTACATGGAAGAAATAGATGCAATTTTATAGGAAAGTACCAGTAGTGATGCAAAGGAATATGATGATGGTGATCAGCTTGAGTATGTAAGTACACATCCAGTCATCACAGGTAGATGCCCTTAAGAAAAAATCAAGAGCCTAGCATCTTTGCCTACCACTCTTCCTAGCTTAACACCTGAAATGGAGAGGGTGACTAGTCCAGGGCTTTGGCATTACTATCTATCTCTGTGCACATTAATATTAAATACTCTGTAGTATCCCTGTTTAGTTATGAGCAAAAATTACTCTTGAATAGAGAGTTTAGTTGCCATGGATACCTTACTTAACCCCTACATTACAGGGACGCCACTTTTAATATTTTATTTGGCTAACACTAGACGATTTTATTCAGCTCAGATTGGACCCCATACACAAGGAGTTAATATGACGTGTGGTTCACCCAAGATTAAAAATCATGATTTTTTTTTACAATCACAATATCCCAATAAAAAATGTGCAACAGAGAAAAAAAAATACTGACATAGATTGTAGTACTAATAATTACATGCTTCTAGGTTAAAAATTGGAATGTCACCAAGTAAGTGCTTACACTGAAATTAATAAATACAGTACATTAATATCTCCGTTAGCCGGAATCCGTCAAACCCAGAACTCTCCGATAGCCGGAATTGAAATTTTCTCTGCAAATCATTCCCAAAGCTGGAATTATCCGGAAAATTCCGGCTTTCGGAACGATTTTCCGAGGGTTGCATTTTCCGGAAAATTCCGATAAAATTTTCCCGATACCCAGAAAATTCTGGGGATGGGGGAGTTTTTTCAGGGTTTGAGAGATGAAAATCGGGCACATTTTTCCAGGGATGGGGGATATTTTTCCAGGTTCAAGAGATGATGTAACACATAATTCCTGGAACTTCCGAGAAAATTTTTGTTACCTGGAAAATTCCGGAAAATTCCAGGGATGAGGGATTTTTTTTTCAAGATTCGAGAGTCATCTTGTTTCCCGGAAATCTCTCATTCCCAGAAGTGCTCTGCACCAATTGTTGTGCCTAACGGAGATATCACTGTATATCAAACCCCGACACTAATCTCACCATAAGACACTTGAGTGAAAACTAACTTTGCAATTTGAACTGCTATACTGTACTGAACAATTAAACAAGGTACAGAAGAAAAATGTTTTCAATAAATGATTAAAATGAGTGTGTGATAAATTTCAGTAGTTGGTATGTATGGGAAGAAATGGGTGATATCAGCAAGTATAAAAGACTGGAGCAGTAATAGAGAAAGGGAAATATAGTAAGACTTCAGCTGAGGCCCACCCAGCATGCAATAAGTTGAAGGACAGATAAGTGAGCACAGGTTTCCATCCTTTCTATCTCTCAAAAACCACGTGCTCCCAGGAGTCCCATTCTCTCTCTCAAAACACAGTAAAACCAGCCTACAAGCAGCAGAGACAGAGCAGTGACCATGTTCAGATTAAAAGAGAATGGATGAAGACTGCAACATGAAGATGTGATGACTTTAATTTCATCATTATTCATTATGTCCTTCCAGTACGACACCGTGTCGAGTATCCTTGTGCTGTGAACGTAATTCTATTACATTACATTTACAAATGATTGTCTACCTGAGTGATAAATCAGTGGAATTTCCAGACTCTTAAAAGTCGGGAGATGTTAGTTCATATATGCATAATTTTTGTGTACGTGTGGATATACTGTACAGGTGGAAGGTGATGTGAAGATTATGCCATTAGCAACCCATAAGTAAATTACTTCTTAGCTAATCATGGCCTGTCAAATAACTCCCCTTCCGATTTCAAAATTCTATGAGAATGCAGCCAGGCCAGAGACACTGATGAGGGTAGAGGTGACCTCTGCACTTTCAGCATCCTTCCCTATTCATACATCACACCATTCAGTGCTTTTGTCCAGGAATGAGGAAGTTGACTGTTGTCTTATTGCTATTGCTATAAGACAACCTCCTTGACCAGTGCACTCAGGGAAACAGATCAAGCAAGATGCCTTAGCCAAGACTCTTTGTCTTCCTGCCCTGTTCACACAACGAACCGTTCAGTGCCGTTGTCCATCAATGTGGGAATAGGGATGACATTGTCTACTGAAACGAGACAAATTTCCTGAAGTTCTACCGCTTCACTGAGCAATTTTAGGAACACAGATGAGCTCAGATATAGATGCTGGCCACTCACACTTTCGCATGACATGCCAGTGCCACAGTTATCCAGTAACATGAGGCAGGGAAGGAGGCTGATGACTGTCTACTTCAAACACCCCTCCTCAACAGCTTTGTCATGTTGCTGCCAGCTCTCCAGTGCAATACTGTATCTGTGGGATATGGGTTTACAGCATTTTTTATTGCTGTAAGTATTGAACTGAACAGTGCTTGTGAGATGGTCTGGAAGTAAAAGACCGAACAATTACTTCCCTCCGTCCAGCTGTTAACAGTGAACAGTATGCAATGAAGCAGTCTGGATAGGATTGCTACTGCACTTCCATAATCAAGGCTGGCCATGAACATTCAAAACCACAGTGACTGCAAACACTGAGAAATACAGTGACTGAACACTGAGAATTATCACTTTATACTTTAAAATATGAAATGACTCTGTAGTGAATTACAGGTAGTTCTGCTATAACGCGATAATTGTGTTCTTGTAAAATATCTTGTTATAGAAAATCGCGTAATAGAAATAACAGGGCTTATGGAGAAAATAGGGTTAGGTGCAGATTACTCAAAATCGAGAAAATTTAGTAGTTAGCCTAACACAAAGGATAGCACAGTCTAAAAAATGTTACATTCATATCTAATAATGAAATCATACAGTAAATGTAACACTTTACTTGATGGGGGAGAAGGGTGATTTTGAGGTTGATAAAATCGAGCTTCTCTTCAAGTGTTATATCCTTTCTTTTACGATCATCACCAGGAATTCTATCACCAGAACGCTTCTTGTTGATATTCTTCTTTACTATATTCACAGTTAATACAGTGGGGTATGCTATAACGAACGGATTCTACTACGAATATTCCTATAACGAATGGTTTTACCTATAAAATTGAGAATGCTATAACGAACGAAACTCCTACAACGAACATTATTTAATTTTTTTTTTTTTTCTAATTTATTGTTTTTTTATTACAAATATTAATGATATTCTTTATTTCAGGGGTTTAGATGCATCTTTATGCACTTTTTTACAATTTTTACAATTTTATATTATATTTTTCAGTGTTAAGTGGTTGTATTTGGGGGCCTGGAACGGATTAATCCTATAACGAACGAATGCTATAACGAACAAGGTTCTAGAACCAATTAGATTCGTTATAGCATACCCCACTGTACCACAAAATTGGAGAAATAGTAAGCAAAAATCGCGTTATAGCAAACAAGCGTTCGCGTTATACAAATATCGTTCCTAATTCATAAATCGCGTTAGAGCAAATTCGCGTTATCAAAACACGCGTTATAGCAGAAATCACTGTATCTGGAATAGTTCCCAGTCGGTACACTTCTGTGTTATTGTTGTACTAAGCTTGTAGTGTGATTGGGAATAACTGTGTGAGTGAATTATTACTAACTGCGTGAATATTGTGTAAACTTGAGGAAATATAGTAAATGATCTAAGTTTGTTAATTTTCACCTTGTGCCTCCAGCAGTTTTGCCTAGATTTTATGGTTTTAGGCTATAGTGTCACCCAAGAATAATTTTTTTTCTACTTTACACTAACTTTAATGCCGGGTCAAAACTCAGTACAAATATACTCATTACTTTACAGATATATCACACAATACATCTTCATTCCTCATTCACAACACCTTTTACATCTTCAAACCTATTTCCTTTTTCGAAAAGCCAAACATAGATAGTAAATGCCTCCCATCTTCTTAGACTTGTCATATCCTTCTGACAGAAGACAAAGCAAAGATCAAATCAATCCTGATATATACAAAAATTCGACATTCTTCTTAGTATTACACCCACGGCACTTCCATGAAGGATAGTGGAATGGAGGATGTGGTTGGAGAGATAAAGTTTAAAAATGCAAATTGTCTGACCCCCAAAAAAACAATGACTGGAAAAATAGAACCAAGGTGTGTGGTAGCTGTCTGGAAAAAGTCATATAGAGATAAACTAAAACTTACATCTCGTAAAGAAATTATATTTGAATGATGGCCGTATCTGTAGAGTATCTCAATCTCTTCTTGGCAGTCCCGAGTCTTCTTGGGTATAATTTTAACAGCATATTCTTGCCTAGTTACCCGGTGGACACAACGTCGACAAACACTGTAGCTGCCACGACCAACCTCTTCAGAGAGATCATACTCATCATGTATGCTGTTAGGTTTCACACCTGATAATCTCTGTAAAGAAAATTTGACATATAATGACATGAAAAGTAAAGATAATGTATAATATAAAAAAAAGAAAACTGCAAATAGTTTATTGAAAATTATTCAAGCAAACAATTCATTCTCAGGGAATTTTCATAAGATTTGCAGAATGGAAGTTACCTAAACAAGATTAAGCCTGGGAATGCTCTAATATTTGATAACCCTAACATTCAAACCTGACAATTTTGAGATTATTGGTTAAAGTAAGATTACAAATTTGAATGCTAAAGAAAAATAACGAGTAAAGCAACACAATAAAATGAACAAATATCAGTATTTATTGTAATATTTACCTAGTCAGGAGACCAGATACATGGTAAAATAATAGGGACATACATGAATTCATTCCAGAGCAGATGTTACCATGCATACAGAACCTTTATACTTCAAGATAAGGGGTAAAGTATACAAGAAAAATTCTGAGGAAGGATAAAATCTACAGCATCTAAAGATTTTCATAACAAGAATAACATTTTAGGGCCATTTTCCATGCTTGTGTGGGTTGGCCATGATTACCTGAGCAGTGTTAGGCACTTGATTCAAAGCCAAAGATAGTTTTGGAATGTAGTAAAAAGTTTTTATAAGACTGGTGTAAAAATGAGACCTTCACAGTGCCTGCTATAAAACAATTACTCATAGAAATGAGATCTTCACAGGAAAGGGGTTAAGAATGTGCTTAAAAGAAATAGAAAAAGAGCACCTGATATACAGTACCTTGCTAAGTGTTGTCTTCTCAGCTGGGTGTGACTGCATTATCTCCACCCCATCAACTTGATCATCTAATAAAAAGGGCGCTACAAAGCTGAACCCCTTAAACATTTGATGGGCATTGGCACTTGGAGGAACACCAGGAGAATCTGAAAATAGTTTTCAAATTTAAAACTACACAATTGTAATAGTTTCACAACATGCCATTTTGGGGTTTCAAAGATGAAAAATCACAAATGCACATGGATATTTTCATGTTTGTTTCCAAGAGGCTATATGCATATTTGAAGAATCACAAAACCTGATCGTCACTTCAGGAACAACTTTTCTCTCCATGGTCGAATTACCTTAATGTTTACTATTGTTGCATACAGTACTGTTCTAGGTAATCCCCTTTACTAATGCACTTACAGGGGCTCATCAGGTTTTGTGCAGTGTAGCAGCCCTGTGTTTGTTTACATTTGACAGAAGGAAACCCGCAAGATTAAGCATAGTATGGAATCAAAGTAAAACAATTTTAAAACAAATATCTCACTGTAATGATTTGTGGCAATGTTTTTATGACGAGCCCCTGTAAATGCACCATTGGAGGGAACTGTACATTGGAAATTGTAAACCTGCACAGTGTATGCACAATGAGAGAATGAAGTATCTTCCTGGGGTTTTGACGAATACATTACAGAATGGTTGAGCCATTCAATACAGGAATGTGTGGAGCCAGTAAATAGTTGGCAGGCTTAATGAACCTAGGAAAGGGGTCACCAATGACACCATTTACTGTGTTCGGTAGTCAGGTTTCATTATAATTCTGCCAAAGCTGGGAAGATACTTCATTATCTCACTGTAAACAGTGAACTGTACCTGCATTATCTATATACCTGTACATGCCAAACCAATGGTAAACTTGTATGACAATGTTACTAAATAAATATCATTGTTACTACTGTATAATAATTATCATCATGCCAGACAGAATTCATCATTCCTTTTATTGGATACAAGAGATCACTATCATAATAAGAAAAGCATTCCCAGAACATATTATATGGATTTTTGTCAGTAATCCTGTCTCCAATGGTTCAGGGGTTTATCAACATGACCTTGCTCCCTGTCACACATCTTTAACAGTTACTCAATACAGTACTGTACTTGCAAAACAAGAATATAAAACTGCTTAAGTCGTCAGAAAACTCACTGATTGAAACCCAATTGAAAATCTCAGGGCCATCATCAAAATATTATTGATAAAGCTGACAAAAGTGTATTTTACAACCAAAATCAACATTCTTGGAGCAGTCATCAAAGTATGGTTCAAAGATGAAGAAATAAAGAACCTGTGCCAAGCCTTGGTAGACTACCGTATACTAAAACATGTAAAATAAGTCTTAAAACACCACAGTTGTCAAACAAAATATTAAATTAACATATTTTGCAATAAATTTGCATGGTACTGTACAATGTTTGTTCTGTAAGGCATTGAAAGATTAATTATAAAATGAATCTCGTATTTCGAAGAAAAAATTATGTTGCATATATATATTAATTATCTATATATACAGTATATATCAAACTAACCTTTAGGTGTCCTTGTGGTGAACTCTTGATCAAAGTAAAATGTATCGTCTGCTTTTGAAACAGCAGGCTTAAAGGGTGGTTCAATTTCCTTACTATACAGTTTGCTCCAGTCAATGGATGAAAAGAATGGATGACGCTTTAACTCTTCTACTCCTTCTGGACCTGTGGAAATTTCTTAATATTATATCTCTGATAAAAGTTTGTTCAGATATCATATTGTATACAGTACAGTATATGACCACAGCTTTACATTAACAAAGGATATGCAAAACTCCTAATTAGAATAAATGGAGTTTAGAAGATTATTATCTGAAAACTATAAAATTACTGTTCACAAGTTTTTCTCAATACTAGAGAATATTTTTGTCCTTTGTAGCCAAGATCACGAAGAAAAAATCAGTAAAATTTTGGAGAATTACATGACAGTAATAACAGTAGAATGATGCATCACTTTGGATATTGCCAAATATAAATTCTTTTAATTACAATATAAGAAAAATGGCAAAAGTTACAACTTTTAGAGCACAAAAGGACTTACGAAATTTAATCTTTTAGCAGTAATAAGCTGTGGTCACACGTAACAGTACTTCGCATCTTGAAATAGCTGTTACCTTTCAATGGATTGTGTACATTAATCTTTTGAGTATGATAAAACCTATGAAAGACATCAAAGAATCAACTTAATATGTACTGTACAGGTAAATGAGATGAAGTATTATGAATCAATCTAAAAGGGAAGAAGGGACTGCAAAGGTGGCAAACACATATCACAAGTGTTTATGTTGCATAACATGGCTAAAGAGTGAGATACAAAGGTCTGTATACTACAAAACAATGATAAGCCTGAAGTATAGTGATGATATTTGCAGATGAAACAGTTGACTGTATGAAGAGTGTAGATGTCACCAAAAACATGTCTTGAATTAATGAAAAATACAACTATCATAAATTTGAAGAGAAAATATGAGTAACAGATAACAGAAATTCTTTAGAATTACAATATACCAGAAGAAAAATAATACAAATGAATTACTCTTACACAAAGATATGTGTCTATCAAAGGCCTCCTCCTCCACAAATAAATACTATGAACTTAAAAGTAAATTCATATATAAAACTCAACCAGTCCATTAAATTCTCTTACATGAGTAAAACATAAATACACCTCAACATAGTGGCTGTGGCTTTACAAACATAAATGAATTATTTGCTTCACATACCTGCACCTAATCTGTTGGCTGGGTTCCTTTTGAAGAGTGCCCGGAGGAGAGACTGTGCCTCTGGGCTCAGGTACGCTGGCATCCCTAGCTTAGCTTTAAGAATTAATGTCATTGTTTCCTTCCTGTTTGCACCTTGGAATGGTAAAGCTCCTGTCAACATCTCAAACTGTAAAAAGGAGTTATAGTAAGAGATTATCACAGGAATGGCATTAAAAATAACACTTGTAAATCATAAGATTTTAATAATGCACTTAGTGGCACAATTTGCGACTAAAGACCACAAGAGAGTTAATGAATGTAGACCACGGTAACTAGCCCAAATTATTAAAAT
This sequence comes from Homarus americanus, assembly GCF_018991925.1. NCBI lineage: Eukaryota > Metazoa > Arthropoda > Malacostraca > Decapoda > Nephropidae > Homarus > Homarus americanus. The sequence continues at coordinate 673,168 of NW_024720711.1, forward strand.
TCCCCAAACCTTTTCAGTATAGTATAACAATCCATTTTTATGAGTATTATTTAAAGGGATATTATCATTCATCATTTAACACTACAGTTTCATGGTTTCGTGGAGAAGAAATTGTTCAATAATATGTTCATAGACCAAGGTTTACATGTGGATGTGTTGGTCAAGGATTCCTCTCAAGCTTTCCTCTAAGTCCCACATACAGTACTTGGATATCCTTAAAACCCAACTACAATACATGGTGTGACAAGCAAACCATGGGTGAATTAAATGGCTTCTAGACAATGTACAGGTATGTGTGAAAGTAACAAGTCAGGAATGTATGCTTTGTGATAAATTAAGTCTCTCAGATTCTTTTATTAGCCAAAGTTGCAAGTATTCTGCTGACATCATTGTTTTTTATTGTTTTGATGGCTTTTTATGCACTGAATCCAGGCAGCAAAGTACCATACTACCCCAATCAGCCCACAGATGACAACAATACTCCATGACTTATTTTCATTTATATTCACAGAAATGTCAGCATCTACTTCAATGATTTTAAATAATTCATGTAGATCCACAATGAAAACGTGGATAAGATAAATCTTGATAAAATCACACGGGAAAAGGGAAACAACGGAGCACCTTAGCTTTCGTCTTTATTCAAGACATCTTCAGAGGCAACTGAAGATGTCTTGAATAAAGACGAAAGCTAAGGTGCACCGTTGTTTCCCTTTTCCCGTGTGATTTTATCATGATTTTAAATAAAAGTGAAATTGGTGGCTATAAAACAATATATTTCCTTCATTAATTATAATACCAAATAATATGTTGATAATGAAATTCATAAGAGTAATACTGTACTGCAATCAATTAATGAAGATTTTTCTTAAAACTCACCAAAAGAACACCAAATGACCACCAGTCTGCAGCTGTGTTGTGCCCCCTGCGGTTAACCACCTCTGGTGCCATGTATTCTACTGTGCCACAGAAACTATATGCCTTCTGGTCATCTAGTGCTTCCTTACACAGGCCAAAGTCTGTGAGGGATATGTGGCCATCTGCATCTAGAAGTATGCTGCAACACAAGAAGACAATCAAAATATGACACTTGGTAGTGGCATTAGTGAATGAATTGTAAATTAAATTTTGTTTTCATAATTAAAGAATGTTTGATATTTATTTCAGATATCTTAAGTGGTGAACAACAATACAGTAAAGCAGATGATTAAAGAATAATCCAACAACTTACTTTTCAGGTTTTAGGTCTCTGTAGATAACACCAACTGAATGAAGATGATCTAATGCTAATGCTAATTCTGCTAAATAAAATTTAACATCCTCTTCTGTGAACATGATCTGAAATAAAGAAAAAATTATTCTTAAATATCATTTCAACCTACAACCACAGCAGTATGCAACTTAAGATGGAGAATATTACATGTTGGTAACTGTGCAAGTGGTTCACTCTTTTAGGGCCACTTAGCAAGTATTTTCACTTGCAATTGAATGAGAGCCCTAACCTAGGTTAGTAAAAAATACCGACACCACCACCATCACATTTCCACAGGCTTTCAGTTACCCCCTCACACCAAAACAATTCCATTTTCATTTTTTTTCAGCAGTGGAAGAATTTTGCTGAATACAAAAAGAAAGTGAATTAACTTGTGATTAAAAAATATACACACAGTGGACACTAGTGGACACTTGTTAACTGACTGGTTAATTAGTGTAACTGCTACCCTTTTTACTCAAGTGCTATTAACATACAGTACAGCATGTGCAAATCTTTTCATGCTTCGCGATATAAACATTACTGTTTAATGCTGGGTTGTTCTCACACAAACATACAGTACCCTACACATTGCCACCATATGGTCTAAGTCAAACACATTCAGTGATTCAATGTCTAACTGTGCTTAATGTCACTCTTTTCAAATGCATGAAGACCATCATATTAAGGAAGTTCCACTGTATCATATTCCTACAGTAAGAAGCATTAGTTTCAGACATGAATGAGGTCCTTGTGACCAACCTTTAAAAAGTCAGCAGGTAGTGTTAACAGGAAGGAAATGTATGAGGTATGAAGAGGACCACAAAAGACTGGATGTGTCAGGTGTGTTGGAAGTGATCAGGATGTATTAAGGTTATGTTTAACAAGATCAAAGGCAGATAGAATATTCAATAGGGAGAACAGTGTAAGGTCAGGTTTACTGGATCATATTAGAGGGCATTGGAGAGAAGTTAAACTTAATGAAATAAAAATACTATGAAAGAAAATTTACAAGTAGATAAGCAATTTGTAAAATGTCATTATACTGTTCACCTTAAGATTACACTCGCATTATTATTGTTGATCATTTACAGTGAAGTTAGTTTGTACATGATAAAGGTAACCTGAATTTAATGACTTGGTATGCACAGTTAGCATTAATGTAGGTTAATGCAGAATAGTTTTTTACCTCTTTTGATAGTCTTGTGAAGAGATCTCCGCCCCTCAGGAAATCTAGTATGAGGTAGAGTTTTCCCTCCGTTTGGAAGGCATAGTGCAGCTTCACTACGAATGGATGATTAACATCTGCGAGAATATCTCGTTCCATCTTGGTCCGCACTCTGTCACGCACTGTAAATAAAAAAGAGCTTTTTGTACCTCACTCATGGACATGACATACACTGCATCACCATTAACTTGAAGAGATTCAATCTATAAAAGTACTACTGTAGCTACAAAATATGTATAAAAAATATACGTTTCAGGTAGTAAACCAACTGAGGATCTCTGACAAACTTGTGACTTACAAATACAGTACAGGATGTCTAACTAAAATGATGAATATTGCTGTTGCTTGTGTAATCTTCTACATGACTGGAACAACTGGTTTGAAATGCTTGATGCTGAAATGCTTTTACACTTAAATGATTAGTATTGTACAGCACTTGAAAAAGAAAAACATCAACTCACCCTTAAGTGTGGCCTTCTTGAGCACCTTCATGGCATATAGAGTACCAGTATCCTGACCACTTATCTTTCGCACCAGAAAAACCTGAAAGAAAAAATTACATTATTGTATCTAGAATTCAGTGACCACACACGTTTCAATAAACTATAGTACTGTAATACTGTACCTGTACTGTCTTAATAGACAAGTGAATGTAATTCCTTGTATATATTAAAGAAACAAGTACAGTACATTGCTCCTATGTAATGCAATCTATACAGCAATTGTACAGTACTGTACACCACTACTTTTTCTTTATATCAAATGTAACCTGATCCAAGCAATAGGACTCCAATGTCAATACAGAACAATAATACAGTACAATATAATACAGACTGCCATATTTGATTCTTGGAGGATGTCAAATTCAAAACTACAATTATATTGTACAATAGACAATAAACAAAATTATGAATATGTTGATATTTTACTTATTCTGGGCTGTAGCTTGGCTGTTGATAACCAACATATCTAATTTGTTCCTTAGATCAAATCACAAATTACTGATCTTTAGAAGCATCAGTATCCTGGATATTTATTGCATTCCACACAATCAATGGTGATAACATATACAAAATTTTAATTAATTTGTATACAAAAAATATTCAAATGAACGTTCACAAGATCTTTGTATAAATTCCAATTCAGAAATGCAAAGCCAATCACCTTCACTACAATAGTACAAATCATGAATACTTTCAAATCCCCCCCAAAAACTTGTTCTAATTGAGGATGTAAATTCATATAACACAAACAATGGGTTTACCTATAGCTACCAAGTACCCCAGAAACAAATTATTATAGTAACTTTAGTTATTATATGGTGGGAATTTGCAAAATCAAACGAAATCAAACAACTTCTGGTGTTAGCCACTGTACTGTACTGTACAGTAATGTACATTCTCAACAAAAACTTCTCGAACACTTGGGTACGATGGATGTGAGAATGAGCAGAATGGGGCTAGTCAACTTAGAATAGTTTCAGATTCTTCGTTCATTTTTTCAAACTCCATAGTGTGTATAGCGTTCGAGAAGTTTTTAGCGAGAGTGTACCTGAATTGTACTATGATTTTCATGTTACAAAAATCTTTCCAGACATTCTTATGCTACAGGAATTTTAAATATCATGACACTATGTCCTGCCACAACTAAAAGTACATTTACCTTGCCAAAGGATCCTTGGCCAAGGACTTTGAGGAGTTCAAACTGGCTGGGGTCTGCCTTCTCGTGGCCTTCAGGCATAATCTCGCATAGCTCAATCTCGTGGGTGCCATTGCATTCACCATCTGCTTCCTGTTGGGAAAACAAAAAATTAATACCACATTATATTGTTACTATTAGTCCACCATTATTATGCTAACAGTATCACAAAGGTATTATATCAGATTAGCTCCTATAAATATCTTGGAATTTGTGTGAATGATGCAAACTTTGTCAGCAACCTTCGTGACAAACTAATGCAGCGCATTAAACCCCTCAGAACCCTTGTTGGCAAGGGCTATGGAATTAACATCACCTATGCTCGTAATTTCTATCTTCACTTCATTCGTTCTGTAGTTGACTATCATGCTCTCCATCTTGTGACTATTCCGCCTAAACAACTCAACAGCCTTGAGGTAGTGCAAAATGAAGCCATGTGCATCATACTAGGTTGCCCAAAATCAACCAGAATTGTAAACATGAGGAAAGAGCTCGGACTGCCCTCCCTATCTGAGAGGATAGCCCTACTTAATACCATGTTTTGTGTCAAAGTTTTGAAGAACAATGGTTCTCAAACTACAGCTCAAACTGAGTTGATGTTCTATCTAAGTAATCCCGACCATCTTGCCAACCTTCCACAAAAGACTCTCTTTGGGGCGTGGCTTCATAAAAGTGTTGCAGATCTCTTGAAACTGAATGTCCCAATCACCCCAGACGAACCTATAAATGCCATTCCTCCTTGGCTGGACATATCAGTTCCTATTAATTACACTCCTGTTGGTAGTAAGCAAATGTTAAACACCGATGTGGTGAGATGTGTCACACTAGAAACTATTAACAGACACATAGAGAGTATTCAATCAAGTGAATGTTATGCTTTTACTGATGGTTCTGTGCAGACAAACACAGGTAGAACAGGCTGGCAATTGTAATATATTAAGAAAAAGAGATGATAGTGTCAAACAAACAAAGGCTGAACAACTGGGCCAGCACAACACAAACTGAACTAACTGGAACCTACTTAGCCACAGACTACCTCAAAGAAAATGGAGGTGGGGCGATATTTTGTGACTCTCAAAGTGCTTTGAAATCAATGAACAGCCCGTCAGGCTCTATGTCTAAAGTTGCATGTGATATTAAAAGGAATGTGATAACTGTCAATGAGAACAACTTTCGTATCGAATTTGTGTGGATTCCGTCCCATGTTGGAATCAGGTATCATGACCGTGCTGATAGACTGGCCAATGACGCATGTAAGAAAGAAAATGTTGACCGTGACCTTGGTCTGTCCAATGCTGTAATTAAAAACATTCAAGTCAGAATCATGAACTCTGATCTAGAAGAAGTGAGAAATGCAGAGAGACCTGACAGTTGTAGCATTAGTAAATATGACAAATTTTGTAACAAGAGGTACCGGTATGGCCAGCATAAGGACAGAACCAGACAATGTGATGTAGTCGTGGCCAGAATTAGGCGAGGACACATCTGGCACTATATAATTGAATGTGACACTGTCAAAGACTTCAGGCCACCTGACTTATTGTATCTTGAACTATGTAATTACTTCATTGAATCAGGTGTGCTTGAGGACATTCTTGCTGTTTATCCCAAATTGGTGGCCGGTAATAAAGTCACAGGAAAAAAAGTTACAGAAAAAAAGTCACAATTTTGGCTAGGAAAAAAAGTCACAATTAATTTATGGTGGCCGGTAATAAAGGTTAGGTTAGGTTAGGTTAGGTTAGGTTAGGTTAGGTTAGGTTAGGTTACTGAAACTGATTGACATATTAACCTTAAAAAATGTGAGAATTCGATAGTTAACTTTTCTTTTTTTCCTGTGACTTTTTTACCTGGATTCGATCCACTGACCTATATATGCTGCTGGTGAATGTGATGTATTTCCTTCTTTGTGTACGAACCTCTGTCCTGCGTGGCAGTGAACAGTGGCATTACCCACATGAATCTGACCTATATATAATGTCAATGAATATGATGCATTCTTTGTGTACGAACCTCTGTCCTGTATGGCAGTGAAAAGTGACATTACCCACATGAATCTGACCGACGTATATGTACGTATGTGTGCGTGTGTGTATGTACATGTACATGTATATGTGTGTGTATGTATATATGTATATATGTATGCATATGTGTGTGTGTGTGTGTGTGTGTGTGTTTACATATATGTATATGTACTGTCAATGAATATGATGCATCTCTTTGTGTACGAACCTCTGTCCTGCATGGCAGTGAACAGTGACATTACCCATATGAATCTGACCTCTATACATTTATAGTTGTTAATGAATATGATGTATTTCTTTGTGTATGAACCTCTGGCCTGCATGGCAGTGAGAAGTGATACCACCCTCAGTGTCAAGACCTGACTGAATTACTCAGAATATATCAGATTAGGTACTGAATTTTGAGTAATGAAATATTAATTATTCTTTGGGTAACAAATTGGAGAAATCACTGCTGTTTAAACACTTCTTCATACTGTACAGTATTAAATACTGTACCTGAATAGTGTAATAGAGGTAACACAGATACTGACTAACGACAACATTATTCATTCCAATAATACCACCTAACCAACCAAAGAAAACTAACCTAACTTTACTTAAACTCCCTAGCCGAGGGGTGGGCCCCCTGGCCATATTAAACAAAATATATACAGTACTTATTTTGATATCTGGTACCAATGAAAGCAAAATTGTTGAAAATTGCAGTTTCACTACCAATTGGTTTTTGACCAGAAATCTGGGTTTTCCCGTGGTACTTGGTGTGATTCATTCGAATCTGGGTAAAATTTTAGTTTCGGTCATCCCTGTATTATAGATATTCAAACTATGTTTTTCTAACCTAACCACAGAATAGGTTTGTTAGGTTAGGAAAGGCTTGACTGGCTGGTTTATCTTATTTAAGATAAATCGCCTCCCAGTTGAATGATAAAACTGCCCTGCATAGTTTTTGAGGTTTGTGTATTATTAAGCTTTTCTGGGTGTATTTTGCATGCTGATCTCAAAAATGTTATCCATTTTGCTCAATCAGGTCAGAATTTTGTGCTATAGCATTTTAAGCGGAGATTCAGGTAAAATATTGGCATTTTTCGCTCAAAATGGGGTCCTCATATTCGTTCATTAAAAAAATCATCCGAGACATTGGCAAGCCTCACAGAAAGGATTTCGGTCAGTTTTAATGCCCTTACGATGCATTTAAATACACCCACGTGCTCGCCGGGCTTTTAAATGTCCGCCGTGACGCAAAGGAAAAGAGTATATGTCCGTGTTTTTTTACATATATTTTTTCACAATTAAATTTCTTTTTCATCTGGTGGCACATGGCATGTTTCCTCTGTCTGTGGGATAGTCGAGCAGACAAGCAGCACTACATGCAACGTGACTGGCCTGCAAGAAGTGGACTTACTCCAGGTTCTCACAATGTTGTTGCCCATGCTCTGGTGAATCCGCAGAACATTCTTCTTCCGCCACTGCACATCAAGCTCGGTCTGTTCAAAAACTTTGTAAAGGCACTGGACAAAAAAAGCCAGGCTTTCAATTTTCTGAAAGAAAAATTTCCAAAAGTCAGTGAGGCAAAGCTGAATGCAGGAATTTTTGATGGCCCTCAGATCAGAGAGCTTTTCAAAGATCCCAAGTTTGATTGCAGCATGGATGTAAATGAGAAGAAAGCCTGGCATGCCTTTTAGTCTATTGTCTCCAATTTTCTTGGCAACTACAGAAGTCCAGAGTAAGAACGAGTTGTTGAGGACCTACTTCTGAGCTACAAAGTTCTTGGTGCAGGCATGTCCATCAAGATGCACTTCCTCAGCTCCCACTTGGACTACTTTCCAGAGAACTGTGGTGATGTGAGTGAGGAACAAGGAGAACGCTTCCATCAAGATATCCGTGTAATGGAGGAGCGGTACCAGGGTCGCTGGGATATCAACATGCTCGCCGACTACTGTTGGTGTCTGAAACGGGACGCCCCAGACACCAACCACCAAAGAAATTCTCTGCGACAGCCATTTATGCATGTCTAACTGTAAAGGCATCTATGTAGTTGACATATTTTGGTCCTATGTGTTGTGGTTACATTTCTTATGATATATTTTGCATAAAAATTTTGACATCATATTTAAGAATTTCGATTTTTTCTTAATTCCCATAGCATAAAAATCTGACCTGATTGGGCAAAATGAATGGCATTTTTGGAATCAGCACGCAAAATACATAAAGAATCAGCTAAGAAACCCCACACCTCATGAATTTTTTTTCAAATGCAGCCCAGTGTAATGGTAATAGCCAATGCAAGGTGAGGCTTCAGTGTTGGTTCATGTTTAGGATGAAAAATTGTAACAACAAAAGAAAGAAAAATCAATTCCTCCAAACTTTTCTTGAATAAAGAGGAAAGCTAAGGGGCTTCAACATATTCCTTTTCATATATATATATATATATATATATATATATATATATATATATATATATATATATATATATATATATATATATATAATTACGAAATATTTCATAATTGGTAGTTTTTACTACATAAAAGTAAAATTTTGGGGAGATATCAAACGATAGTCATCTGAGGTGACGTTTAATTACGAGTTCCCCTGAACTGCTCAAATCTTAAATGTAAGGTGCGATGTGACGTCATCAAAGGCAGAAGACCCTGCATGCACTGAAAACGCCAACCTCAACTGTCTCGCTACACAAACACCCTCCTCTATGAACAAGCCACACCACTGCACCTGGATCATACGACAGCTATATATATCCCTCGCTGTAATTACACTCTATACGAAGGTGCTGTGGTGCAATGAACTGGCAATGGTCCTTGCACTTATCATTCAATTGGTTGTCCATTATCCATTCAAGTGTGGCATGATTGGCATCTCATCCCGCTGACTTGCCCTACTCAATAAGACCCGGACTTGGAGTAAATAATCTTTATTACGGGTAAAAGCGCCGGATCTTCCCTGCTTAAGATATCATCATAACTGATGACAGTTTTCTTAGAGCGAATTTAAAAATTGCCCGATCTTGAAATTTCTACCACCATTATAACTACGCCTACAAAAAAATACAACGGATGTATCATGAACTTACCGAGGTATATTAAGGGTAATTTTAGTGTTTACAGAATAAAAATAAAATATAACTGGTATTTTAATTAATAAAATGTTATCGAGGAATATTGACGGGCTTTCCTCGTCTGAGTCCCTCATGAAGCTGGATGCGGAAACAGCGGACGGCAGGGAATTATTCCATAATTTCGCTGAAACAATGTTATCATTCAATATTTTCACGCAAGATTATATAATTATTAACCTCACACCAAAAGACATACCTCTGTTACTCAGGAATTTCGCGTGCAAACACACAATGTTGTTTCATCATTTGAACGTAGATACAGTCACGTTTATTGAATACTTACAGGCTAATTACTTCTTATGAAAGATACTTCAACGAACACTAATATTTGCTAGCGCCTAACATTTCAACATACAAACACATATTACCGAAAATATTTTGGCTCATGGACACGAAACTTATGCAATATTTAATGCGTAAACTTATCTTAATTAGATAACACTCGCGAGTGTTTGCTCTTTGCTGATATTCACCCACGAAGTACTGTACATTGTGTTGGTATTGCTGCTATATATTTTAACGTGACACTGCTGTTACAAAATTATTAAAGCATGCATACAAACTCAGGCTGAATATTCTACCTCACACTTGAGTCATAGTTCAATATTCAAACGACAAACACACTACTGTTGTTCAAAATATACCACTGTGCGCACATACAGAATATTGCAGTTGTTCAATATTCTATATATAGACGATGGAACTCAACACGAATGCGGGTGCGGCAGAGTTGCAGCTTTAAAGACCGTGGCAACAGTAGGCACAACAACACTTAAATAGTAGCATATACCCCCGAAGCCTTTACCTCTGCTGTGTTGTCCTCTGACCAGGTCAACACCTCATCAAACTTCACGCCACTCTGTCTAGGTCAGAGATACTTTCTGTAAGCTGTGAGAAGGCACTTCAGGGTTTATCTTGACCAGTCAATTAATGCTATGACGCACTTGGGTGATAAGCATGGCGTAGGCACCAAGATGTGTCATTAGCAAACAGACGTATGTCAGTCATAACATGACAAACACACACGGGCCCATAAATGCACAAGGAACACGTAGTGATTGACGTGAGATTGTATTGTTTTGTTGTGTAGTGTAGTGAAATGCGGTGTGATGATTGTGGTGATCCACAGTGTTGGGTTAAGTGGTGTAGAACAGTTTTGTGAAGAGTTATAATGTGTTGTAGTGTGATGAAAAGGGCATGGCGGCCGAGGGTATACTATATTCACCTGCTGTCCTAAGGGTGACTGGTTTGATCCCGAGGCATTCCCAGTCCACCCAACTGTGAATGGCATGAATGGTTTCCTTAACTTTATAATTGAGGGAAGTGAAGGTGGCCAAGTGTAATGCCGACCACACTGCCTCCCCGTGTACGGAAAAAAAGGACTTAATGTAAAGTGTGATGTTTCCGCATTGTTCCTAAAGGGCAGTCAGGCCTCTGGGACTCATTTCACAATACACACCACCACCACAATACGACCCACATTTAACAGACAACTGTCATCTCGATTATTCAATTAGACTGAGGGCCTTAGAACTAACAACCCTTCAGACAAGACACAACGGGACAGGTTCTGACTGAAATATTCCAAATCTTGAAAGGAATGTAAAACGATAGGCCATAACATTTCTTTGTGATGTCACGCACCAACAACACGAGGGGATGTAACTACAAGCTCGCCAAGTTACCAATGCAGAACGAAAATATGAAAATACTTCTTCACACAGTGGCTGGTAGACCTATGGAAAGGACTATCAGCTAAAGCTATGGAATCAAGAACCTGTAGACAAAATTATCAAGAACACTAAAGGCAGTCCCAGATTATCCATTAGGCACAGTAGGCACAGTGCCTAGGGCCTACGAAAAATAAAATGAGAACTTTTCTTCCCCTTTTTCTACAGGTTATTATTAAATTGATACTGAGGTACTTTTTTTCAATTTATTTATTACTTAATCCTATTAGTGTCAACCAGCTAGCTGTGCTTCTTGTAAACAAATATATTTCTGTACCTGTACTGTACAAGAACAGCTGATCTAACCCAATTTCTTTTACTCAATTCATGGCAAACATCACTGAATCTTATTCTTTCGACATCACATTTTATAATTAGGTACTAGCTTGTGTTATTAGTGAATATGCTGTCAAATGGGGCCCCATATCTTGGAGGTGCCTAAGGCCTACGAAAGTCTTAACCCGTCACTGACTAAAGGGATCTTAAACGAGTCATTGGGTTCCTTCCTTCGTTTATGGTCACTAGGAAAAAACACTACCACCACAACACGACCCGTATTTACTGAGAACGAACGCTAATACCAACAGCACTAAACATTACCCAACACCGCACAGTTGTCTCCCCAGGCGATATACAGTACAGCATACATTATTGTTATTACCACGTTAGCTCCCACGACACTCCCTTCTTCCCCAAATCCCTTTTCGACCCCCCTTCCCCCTTCTTTGTCCCTGTTTCATCCCCCATCTCTCTTTCCCCTCCCTTTCTCGACTACTCTCCCTCCTCTCCTTCTCCCTCTTTCATCTCTACCCCTCCCCCCTCCCCTCCCCTCACCCGAACAATCATCACGCTACACACGTTGTCCCTGGTGATGTGACAGTAGCAATCATATGGCACGGATGATATGACACTTATAATTCATATGACACGAGCAATTACACGACACAGTTCATGACACTAATAATCCTATGACAGTAAAAATTACACGGCACGGGTGATATGACATTAATGACATGACACTAACTCACATGACCACTAGTAATAAAATGATATTGGTAATGATATGATAAGGATTATGACATGACACTGGTGATGATACTAATAATCAAATGAGTGTCAGGTGATCATGTGAAAACTGGGACTTGACATTAACACACACACACACACACTACGATAACACGAGGTAACGCAAGACAACACAGATATTGAAGAAGCAACCTTGAAGACGTATCCTGATATACAATTCATAAAGAGAGAAAATTGCGTTCAAGGACGACTGTGACAAGATACTCGAAGACCAAGTTCATTCTCTCCCACCTGGGGTAAGAGAGCACCAGATATATATTGTAACCACAGTAAACTAACACATCTGTATGCTACATGGTAGATCACATGAAGATTAGGCACACCAGCTTATTTCACCTAACACCAACCTAACTTAACGCCCCCCTTCCCAGGTAACGTTAAGTGGTTTCATTATCCGGTAAAATATGTTGGAGTGTCTAATCTTCACGTGATGTCATAAGGTATATTTGAAAGCACAATACATTTTACGAATTGCAAATAAAGCTTATGTATGAACAACGCAATAGGCCACACGAACAGCTGTACAGTACAAGACATATCCTCAAAACCCACAATTTTTTTCATAAATAGCGAGAAACAGTTGTATATATCTGGGAGGCACAGCTGGTGGGCATGAAAAGGTCAAGAATGATTCATTGACCTCAAGCAAAAGGTGTACCAGGTATTTATTAACCACAAGAGGTATAGGTTAAGAGCAATAAATCTTCACTAATTCCAAGCAACAAGTCTGTCTTAACAAGTAACATAAAGCTTTAACTAGACATTATTTAGTATGAATTAAATTATACTACACTAAACCCCATAAGCCGTAAGTGTTGTAAAGATGTTTGAGTTATTATAGACAACAAACCCGCCGAAAAGTATACCATAGTTGTGTACCAGTAACGTTATTAAAAGGATAACAGCTTCACAGGATGCAAGTAAACGGTGTCCGAAGATCAAAGGCAATGTGTCAGAAAAGCAAAACAACGGGTTTAGTAAATGTTTCTGGCAGGTGCTTGTGATAAGAGTAAATAGAGCAGCGGCCTTAACCTACTGCTGCTGTTATCTTTATCAAGGTAAGTACGCTACTGACCCCAATGTTTATACTGTCTACCTCAAGCACATGTTTTTCAACACCTTCCAGTCGACTGTCTACACACACACACACACACACACACACACACACACACACACACACACACACACACAAGCCAAGCACTACACTTCTTCAATTTATAATACACTCACCAACGTATTCTACACATCCCACAATACACGGCCCCCTGCTAGAACACATCACTGTACAATATTTACACTTCGCTATCCTACAGACAACAACACATTAACTATACACACTTCACCTCACCTCACCTCACCTCACCTAACCTAACCTAACCTATGCTCTTCTACCTCGAAGCACCGTGTGTGTGGGGGAGGGGGTTCTCCGTTTTGTCTCGTGTGTGTGTGTGTGTGTGTGTGTGTGTGTGTGTGTAAGTAAAAACAAACTATTGTCTCAAAACAGAAAACTTATAACATTTATAAGACCTGTATTTCCAGACATTTAAAACACCTAGACACACCCGAATGTATTCTTAGAGTTTTAATTAAAAAAATAAAATAAAAACATGGTACCACAAATGCCACTCCTCACGTTAAGTAAATACTGAAGCTTAAATACCGAGATGTAAAGATTACTTGAACACTGGTGACAAGATAAAACTTCCCGAAAATGTAAATATTAAATGATTAACAAAACCTTAAATACCACCGTTACTGCCATCACCGTAACCACCAGAAGCAAGACAGATGTATGAGCTGTCAATGTCCGCTGAGACTGTCTTTTCTCCCTAGTATAAAGAGGCCATAACCAGGGTAAGGATCCAGAACACAACGAGTTACCCCCACCCACGAGAAACTATCAAATTTTTCCAGTTTTATAGGACGTAATGACGACACACACACACACACACACACACACACACACACACACACACACACACACACACACACACACACACACACACACACACACACACACACACACACACACACACACACACACACACACACACACACACACACACACACACACACACACACACACACACACACACACACACACACACACACACACACACACACACACACACACACACACACACACACACACACACACACACACACACACACACACACACACCTCTCTCTCTCTCTTTACTGAACAATAATTTTTAGACAGAGAGAGTTTTCCCTGAGTACACAAGGGAGGAGGGAAGAGATGAAGAAAACACTAAACTTACTCTTAAGACTGTTATGAAGAGCGACAACCCAGTATTGTCCTAAACAACAAACGTTAATAACACGAGCCTTTAGGATCTTGATAACGTAGCCTGGATACACGCTGTCACATCAAGGTGAATTACCATCTCATAGCTGTCAAAAATACACGCCAGTTTACCATTACGGGAGAGTCTTATCGAGGGCTATACACGTTATGGCATAATAAAAGATGTTATTACCACGTACTATATATGCCAAATGCTTCCTGATCGTAGATATGCTTAAAGATGCAGAGAAGGTAAGAAGGACGTCAGGCGTGTGTGTGTTTATGTGAACAGATGTTTGGATGTATACAATTACATATCAACTAATCTAAGACTTTCAGTTCTGATGTGTAAAATTTCTCACTTTACACTTCATTAGACTAAGACCTTCAGACCCACGCACAGTAGCAGGAGTAACTCACAGTCATCCCCGACAGCGTCAACCTCACTCGTTCCAAACAGAGATCAACACACACACTTCAGCTGAGAGCCACCCATGTGCCTTATCTCCCTATATAAAAACTCTTATCGCTCCCACCTCATCATCTTGAGAGCAGTGTTATTCTGTACCGATTCTGCTGTAACTGCTAATGGATAATGATGTGCTGGAGAGGGACTGTCCGCTTTAAATCATCTGTAGGAATTTATGTATTTCGACAACTAGAGAAAGATAATTGGTCTGCGTTAGGTGTGTTTTTCCATTTATTCCTGACTGACAAGAGACACATGAACCACCACCCTCGAGTCATCACGATACATGTCGTCCTTTGTGGGAAAATTCCGAGATTCAAAAGTGAGGTGAACACTCCGGGGTTGATAGTCAGGCAGGAGAAGCACCATTAAGTCCTCAGTTACGGAAAGCAACGAGGGTTGAAGAAGTCGGTATTTTGAGTAAAATGGGATCAATACTTCAGTTACCTGGCAAATGTCAATCATGTACATCACTAAGACGTCAACAAGTCAGCTGTGTGAAACGTTAAGAAACCAGTAGGTCAGTTATGCGTAGCACTAAAAGGTCAACAGGTCATTTACATGCATCTCTATGAGGTCAAAATTTAACCATATAAAGCAGCACGTAACCCTACACAACAAAACACACGGAGAATAGTGAGCACCTTGAGTATAGTATAAGGAAGGGAAGACGGCTCGTCCTCCTCCCGCAACAGTGGCACCGCTATGTCGAACAGGAAGCCCCGCTGCTCGTCCACCTTGGCCAAGGCTGCTCCCAGCGCCCGCGTGAACTCTGTTTCAGGCTTGGAGACGGCCTCCGGAAGGCTGGCAGGCATGGATGCTGTGCCCCCGCATCGAGAAGCAGCAGGTTTAGTGGAGGTAGTCGAGGTATGGCATGGCACCGGTGCTGCCCTGTGCTGGGTGCTCGGTGGTGGCATGACATTGGTCCTGGGTGGACCTTTAAATGATTCCGGTGGGGTCTTGGGTGGTCCCGAAGGAGTCCTTGATGGCCCAGGAGAAGTTTTAGACGCTCCCGATGGAGTTCTTGAAGCTCCCGACGAAGATCTTGAATTTGCTGACCGAGTACTAGACGTTCCCGATGGAATTCTTGAAGCTCCCGACGAAGATCTTGAATTTGCTGACGG
Organism: Homarus americanus; assembly: GCF_018991925.1. Classification (NCBI taxonomy): domain Eukaryota; kingdom Metazoa; phylum Arthropoda; class Malacostraca; order Decapoda; family Nephropidae; genus Homarus; species Homarus americanus. Next base: position 689,220 of record NW_024720711.1, read on the forward strand.
AGTACTAGACGTTCCCGATGGAATTCCAGAGGTTCCCGATAGAGTTCTAGATGATCCTAGCGAGGTTCCAGAATTTCCTGACGGGGTTCTAGATAGTTCTGAGGAAGTTCCAGATGTTCCTGAAGAAGTTCTAGATGCTCCTGACGAGGTTCCCGAATTTAATGGAGTTGTAGAAGGTCCTGGGGGTATTCTGGAGGACCCAGGCATAACCTTTGACTGTGATGGCGGAGGTTTTGATGACCCGGATGAAGTTACCTGCAGAACAAGCAGGTTCTTTGGGGGGAGCGGAGGGGGTCTTGGATTAGTTGGGACTTTATACTGATTCAATGACGTGTTAGGCGGACTGGAGGTAATAACAGCCTGACCTGATGGGTTTCCAGGATAACTTGACTGTGTTTTAGGTGGACCCGGTGATGTCCTATACAGGTCCGGTGGGGTTCTGGACGGACCTGACGGGACTCTAGATGGAACCATAGAGACTCTAGAGGCGCGCTGGGGCTGGCCGGGGATCCACCAGATTTTGCCGTGCAGGTAAGCCACAGGTATTTAAAGATTCAACAACTTCTACGACGACAAGTGGTAGTGGCACACTTCTGAATCCCCCAAAAGTTCGACTGTGTTTAACTCCACATAATCTCCACAACTGGAAAACTTATATGGTTGCCTGACAGGAGTAACTTGGTTCAATACACCATTCTTCTTCCTAGTGGCCATGGTAGATGATTTATAGTATAAGCGCCCAAACAGTGAGCCAAACGGTAGTAAACACAGCCGTAACTCACACAATTAAGACCACTGATTATTCGCTAAATTTATCCATTGTTTCACACTTCATTGAATGTTATGATCAGGTCACTTAAGACAGTAATATTTAAATCAGCGGACGGGCCCAGGTAGGAGGTGTCAGCAGGTGGTGGTGTAGTGTGTGGGTGAAGTCAGCTGATTCCCCCGACCAGCTGACTACGTTGAAACAGATGACGAAACAATTGGATTTCGTGTTGCCAGCTGTCTTTTCTTACCTTTTTGTTCTCCCCTTTATCGTTTTCAGTGGAACTAATTTCTATTTTTCACCATAATAATAGCCATCATAAACAGGAGAAATATCCTAGAAAATATGCAACAACAGTCTTTTTTTTTCTAAATTTCAACGTGGGCGAATGTCACAGCTTATAGAAACGAAACCATTAAAATCACTTATCAGGGCGTCTGTACTGTCGTTTATTTCACCAAAGAACGACAAGAACTTATCCCACTGCCTCCCGTCTGACAGGTTCTGAGGTCCGTCGTCAACAGCAACACCAACCACGACGAGTAACACAAGAATGAGAGAAGAGAGAGAGAGAGAGAGGGCGGGGACGAGGTAAGACGGCTCCCGAGTCCAACAGCTACACGATGGTCACTACCGGCCGGACAAGTCACCCACTGCCATATGGGTCAAACCAGGTCACACACCGACGAACACACGTACACGGCGACACATCTCTACCAGTGTACGTATTCATAGTCTACCACACACACACACACACACACACACACACACACACACACACACACACACAAACTGGAAATGAAAGGAACTTACTGACAAAGAAAGTCCAATGGGATCTGGTTATAATACTAATGATATTAAGTTTGAATTTGTAGAAGGAAGAGGGCATGGGAGTGAAGGAGGAGGAGAGGGAGGGGATGGGATGGGAGAGAGGACGGGGAGTGAGAGGGGCTTCAGAAAATCCAGTTAGCGCGATTTGTGGAGCAGAGAGCTGACTGGCTGGCTGACTGCTACTGAGAGATTCACAACCCTTTTATTGCTTCCTCACTAAATGGTACAGTTTTATTTTCCTGTTCATTCTCAGCTTTTATGTCGACTTTGTTTTCCTTCAGTTTTATACCAAGATATATTTGTTTTCAAGGACTTCCTATCGTGTACCGCGTCTCTTCTGCTCAGGACGTTCTTTTACATTTTAATTCGAGTTTCTGTGTAGTTTCAAGGACGTTTCTCGCAGTTATTGAGTGTTTATAGTCCCCTTTCATGCTTCAACAGCGTCCTTCTAGCTAAAACAAGTGACACGGAACAAGTGACACGGAACAAGTGACACGGAACAAGTGACACGGAACAAGTGATACGGAACAAGTGACATGGAACAAATGACACGGAATAAACTAATAAGGAAACAATGACGAGACAGCCTGAAGGTTACGTGGCATCACTTTCTCTAGCGGCAATGAGAGTGAGATGGCACTATAGCGGTTGTGGGAGAGGGAAGGGGGGAGGAGTGTAGCTGAAGTAGTCGTACAAGTAGTCCTGGTAATCACAGACGTAGGTAAAGACTATAAGACAAGTGTAACAGGTAGCCCCTCGATTTCCACTCCACTAGTCTGTTGTTATTCTTGACTATTAGCCCCGTCCAAGGTCGCCTCAGCACACCAACCACACTCCTTAGGCAACTCGCTTCACTCTACAGACCTTCGGGTGCACTGGATTTTCAGACCATCACACACACACACACACACCTAACCTTACATAGCCTAGCGCCCTAACATAACCTAACCTAACCTAACTTTCTCCCACTGGTTTTAGACTGTGACACCCGACTGGATTTCAAAAACTCCCTCCTGCCCTGACATATGGTCGACTGATTGACGTCATCACCATTCGTTCACGCCCGATTACTGTCTATTCCACTCTGTTTATTGTCCGATTACTGTCTATTCCACTTTGTTTGCTGTCAGTCCTCCAGTAAATGGCTGATAAACTCAAGCTGGAGAATAGTCACCACGAAAAAATAAATAAGCTCGGTGATTTTAGTGTATATGTTTTCTGATCATACAAGAATATTATTATTATTATTATTATTATTATTATTATTATTATTATTATTATTATTATTTTACAATTACAATTATTTCTCTATATAGATAATGTCCTCCTGTGAGTCCTCTTGGCAAGAACTTAAGATGGTACAAAAGATTATAGTTATTGTCTTTGATTCTGTTATGCTCTTTGGGAGGGGAGGGGAATGGAGGGGGAGCAGGCAGGGGAGGGAGAGAGCGGAGGGGAAGGAAAAGGGGGGGGGGTCTTACGTCACAAAAAATGGGAAGCCCATCTGAGGATCAACGTAACGTGAATGTAGAGGAAAATAACCAAACAAACAATTACTTAACCTAACCCAACCAAACTTAAATTAACATACCCTGACCTACGCTAAACCAACATCAGGTTAAATAACACACACGTACTAGGATCTCAGGATAGAGAAAGTAATATGGCTTAAAGAGGACACTGGAGGCTTGTTGTTTAATGATACTAGTTCAGATCAATCGGGAAACCTTACAGGGATCTTGCCATGTATGGTTGTGTGTGTGTGTGTGTGTGTGTGTGTGTACATCAGTAGGTCATGGAGGATTTGGTCACCCACACACCATGGCCAGAGAGACCTGTGACCACTGACCACCCCAGTGTACTACACATCGTCAACCACACTATACCAAACTCTCACGCCAAACCAATCATGACGTCACCACAGCTGTATTCACAAATTAATTCTTCAAAGAAAAACAAATATTACGTCATAACTACCATTACCGTTCGACAAAACCAATCACGTACGCAAACTCCCAACTATCACTATGTCGTAATAACTAATGTAATATCATAACCATAATTACTGTAGATCATCACCATCAAGTCACAATCACTATTACGTCACACCCACCATCACGTCACAACCAGTGTTATCTTGAGTCGATTCCAGAGCACATTGTCATCACCCAACCTTGTGAAATAGTTACAGAATCTCATTCATGTTTAACTACACTAACTAAATAACCCCCCCCCCCTCCACCATATCCTACTCATCAAGTGACTCAACACCTGCCCAGGTCACACAAGTGTGGTTCAGTAATACGGAAACATAATTATGTGGTCACAGGTGTTTACTGCACTGGGATATCGTGTTTTGGGGACTACCACCTCACCTCACCTCACCTCACCTCACCTAACCTTGAATAAAAATAAGTGAAAATGTATATAATAAAGTATAATAAAATACTCAGAAGCGTCAGTACAAGGGAGAAGCACCAATACAAGCGACAATATTTGCCCCTAATCTGCAGTAAATTACCTCACGGGTCATAAAAACAAACGTAAATTAGACATGAAAATTAACACAGATTAACCCGTGGCTATCAATGTCATTTCACTCCTGCTATATTAATTAACATGTTAATATTTACACCTTATCTCACTGATTAAACTCTTCTGTGCCGTGAGATTAACACACAACACACACACACAAACACATCAAACCAGTCGATATAAGACGACTCAACAATCACTCGGCAGACTAAAAAAAATAATAATCCTTCTGACCTTTGATTCACGTGATCAAAATGTAAACACAGACTTGTAATATCAACAAGACTCTTTTTATGTTTGAGAACAGAGGCTGTGATGGTTACAAGGTGTGTTGAACATGGCCAGGTAGAGCCAGGTTTCGTCACATGGTAAACAGGTCTAACTGATCTATGCAAGTTGAGAGAGAGAGAGAGAGAGAGAGAGAGAGAGAGAGAGAGAGAGAGAGATATGTTTTAACAGCAATATCTTCAACTAAAGATCAAGTATAATAACAATAGTCGTCGATACATAGTAAAGGTCACCTCACACTGCGCTAACACCTCGACCGTCCAAGGATAACAAACCATGCAAATTGGAAGACCACCTGCGTAGTTAACCCTCGAAAGACACAACTACGGGTCATTGGCGTTTATAAAATATTGTAAATGGCCTCTTGTGTTATTTTCCTCTTTGGGATTATAATTAAATCTCTCCTATGGATCTTGAGAGCCATATCTATACAACAGGGGGAATACACATGGTTTCCTGATTTCGTTTTGGTTAGGTTAGGTTACGTTAGGTTTGGTAGCTAAGAAAAGACAACTAAGGTTAACCCACAGAAACACATGTGCGAGGGTATGGGAATATTTTTTTGTTTATTTAAAGTATTTAAATATAAGGAGTAAAAACATATGATATAATTATGGTAATAAATAAGAGGATGAGTGGATGAGGAAAAATTCTAGGCTACTCGTCTTACTTTTCAGACACATTCAAGTTTAAAAAAAAGTCAATGTTTAAGTAATTGCTAGAGTAATACAGCTTAATGTGTATAATGTATTTGAACGCTTAAACTAACGTACAGTAAAACACCCCTGTACATATATATACACACACCAGACTTTCATTACTTAATCATATATCTCTTCTGTAAACCACATCGAGGTGTCTTTATAACCAAGTATTCATTAATCCATTTCACAAGTGTCCACACCCAGCAGGAGACCAGGTAGTGCTGTATGAGGGAGGTGTAGTGGGAGTACCCTCAACACAGAGTAACACGAGAAAGAGCTTTAAAGAAATGAACAGTAAAACCTGCCGCGTAATGCTAAACAAATCACAAAACACGTAAGTACATTTACACCTGAGTTGTACTGGTCCGACCTTATGTTATGGAATGCGATGTGATAGCAGTTATTATAATTGAATGTTTGTATATCTTTGCAATATTTAAACATACAATTTCGGACAATACCAACCAAATTTACACCTAAGTACGATCACTGTAGCCTGTTGGTGTAAATAACGTGCAAGCCAGCAGATACAATGAGAAAAATAATGTACAGAAATAAAATAGTCTTATTCTAGCAGGTCCATCACTGTCTATAGATGTGATATTATAAAACTGTGAAGAAATTAGACGGATTGAGTTGTATGTTTTAGGGGGGGGGGGGTCTGTATCTTTACTTCATCATACAGACGGTACAGGATAAACAGCCCCCCCCCCCCCCCCCTGCCTCTCTCTCTCACACACGCACTAGGTGAAGAAAGCTTGTACGGTGGAAGAACAACAGCGTGACGGTAAAGCTAGTAAGGCCGCCGTCACACCCACGACTCACGAGCACACTCAACCACGCAATGTTAACTACCATGAATGACGAGCCCATTAACACAAATTACCCCAGCGTGAATCATTAACCTAAACGCTCGTGTCTTTTATTATATTTTATTACTATTTTTTTTACCTTCCATAATCCCTTTAAAGTCTAAATGGGACTTTTCATTTAAATTTCTTAGTTATAAAATTTATCTTAATAGGATTTGTTTTATTGTTTATTCGTTTTTTTAATGTAATATTTTTCCCCGTGCTTCCTAAACCCGCGACGTTTAGTCATTTTTACTGTTATTAATGTGAAAAGTCGGGCAATATATCACGGGGAAATTAAAGTAGTTATTTTACGCAACATTTTGAAATATATCATAGTCGGAGAAGAGATAAATATATGTATCTACAGTGTGTGTGTGTGTGTGTGTGTGTGTGTGTGTGTGTGTGTGTGTGTGTCATGCTATAGTTGATAGGTAACACCAGTGTAAACCAACATGTGAAAAAATTCATAACTGGGACCAAACTGAACCTGGTGATCACAACGCCTCTCATGTTCAGTGTTCATCTGTTCACACTCGACCGTCCGGAATAACAACACCACTTAAGGTAATAATACACAGGTGATACACACGTGGATAGGTTGGGTATTTAGCATCCATCTAAACCTTAGGACACAACAAATTAATCGAATTAATTGCATACGTGAACGAGACCCCAGACAAACAATGTAACTTGAATCCCCACGCCACCTCCGCACACGCCTGTTATACACGCCTACACGCTCACATATTTTACCCAACAACCATCAAACACACCAATGTTCACCTTATATTCACGTCACCACACGCCTGTTCAAGCACACCCACACGCCCGTTCATGCACGCCCACACACCAGTGAAGCACAAACTTGCTCTAACAGCGTTAAATTGAGTTTTCACACCTGGGGAAATGATTCATTCCACCCCACCACGACAGCCACACGACCTCTTAGACCCCCGTATCCTCACCTACACATTCATATATATCTAAACTCAACCCCAAAACGACGTACTCGAAGTAAATAACCGATCCTAACCGATCCTAACCTATCCTAACCGATCCTAACCTATCCTAACCGATCCTAACCTATCCTAACCGACCTTAACCGATCCTAACCTAACCTATCCTAACCTGGTGTATATCTGTTAAATTGTATTCTTTGTAGCAAGTTAAGTTACATGGAACACTGTATTATATTCGTACCACGTGATACTGTGTGTGTGTGTGTGTGTGTGTGTGTGTGTGTGTGTGTGTGTGTGTGTGTGTCGATGCGGTCACCAAGGTAGATGACTATGTTGTATCCCATTGTTTTATGCGAGGAAGGAAGGAAGGAAGGAGAGAGAGAGAGAGAGAGAGAGAGAGAGAGAGAGAGAGAGATACAACCTGATAATTATATCCTCCGGTAATCTCTCTCTCTCTCTCTCAACATCTTCCAGCATCAGTATTTCGTCACCAGATTGACCTTTACCTCAGGATAAAGGTCACTGACTCACTGCTGCACATCATAAAACTTTAAATCCGCATTTCGCCTTCGGGGGGCTAATCGATCAGAAGCCACAGTAACAGTGAGGAGACAGGATAAAAAAGAGCTAAATCTGTGGTGTGTGATGGAGACACCGCCACCTTTGAAGGTCTCATAAACCAGCTAAGAACTAGAACCATCATATATATATATTTTTTTTTTCACAATGATATCACAAAAAATTAAAGTATAAAGTAATACCATATCAGTCTCAGACCTAAGGAGCATTGTCACCACCTTGGCAATAATGTCAAGGTCTCGATAACTTTCCTCTCGGGGTGGAGCCCAAACATGAAAACTTACTTATCTGAATGTGTGTATATATATATATATATATATATATATATATATATATATATATATATATATATATATATATATATATATATATATATATATATATATATACACACACACGACTCTCTAAACTCTTGAAACTCACAGGACAATCATACATTCTACAGTGAAATACAGCGTTTGAGGAACACAAATTAATGAAATGAATGTTGCCCCAAAAAAAAAAAATCAGAGACACACATTCTAATACTGAAGTGAACTAAGACCATAAGCTTAAGGACACACGTGGTTTAGCTCACTGTATCATAATAAAAACACCCTCGTGGACAATACCTCATCCACTTGACATCTGTCCACAAGAAACCATCTGTCATCGCCACAGGAACAAAACAGGTGATAACAATTAACTTTTATGATTGAACTCATTTCACAGAGCCTTGACATTTAACACAATTCAGGACGCGTGAGTTATATACCTCTGGGGGACAACCTCCTCTGTGCTTGTTCCTCGAGAGAGAGAGAGAGAGAGAGAGAGAGAGAGAGAGAGAGAGAGAGAGAGAGAGAGAGTGAATATTCATAAGGTGGCGACGCTGTGGTCATTGATCAGGGAGAAGGCGGGCCAGGAGGGTGTATCTGCTGTGTAACTACGTAGACACCAAGGCTATATGCGTGTCTTTGTGGTAACCTAACCACGTACGCGGGGTTTATCACCAGGGACACACACACACACACTACAAGGTTTTCCGAAATCGCTGCCATAATTATTTTATTGGCGTCTCGACTGTCCCAAGGAGACTTACGATCCAGGACATGGCTAACGGGATCACGCCCAAGTTAGCTGGATCCTCGCCAAAGCTAACGAAATCTCGCCAAAATTAGCTGGATCAAGAAAAAAAAAACATTAGCTGCATCCATGACAAAGCTAACAGGATTGGAAACAAAGGCTAGCGGAATTGGAGATAAAATCAACAGAATTAAAAAAAAAAATAACCAAATCCCAATAAATTCAACACAAAACTGTAACTCAACTTTAATTAATCGTAACAAACACAACGAAGAAAGTTATGGAAAACAAACACAATGAAAGTTATATAGACAACAAACACACAAAAAGTTAACAGTAGATAAAAAAAAATATCAGTGTTATCATCTGACAAAAACATAAATATTACAGCAAACAAACACAAACAAATAGAAAGTTATTAGATAAACAAACACCCAGATAAAGATATAAGCAGACAACAACAACAAACAAACAAAGTTACCAGCAGACAACAAACACCACAGGAATAATCAACAAACAACAAACAAACAAATAAAAACAGTAATTCACCAACCAAACAAACACACAACAAACAAGCGTTATTCACCAACACAAACACAATACCTTAACCTGGCAGTTCCGTCTTAGTCATCAGCGTCATACTCACCTGTAATAACAAAAAGGCAATTAGTACAGGTGTTAATTAATTATATTGTAGTGAATAATAATAAAAACCAAACTCAAATAAATAAATAAATGCATGAGACGAATGAAGGAAAATGAATGAAGAAAAAATGAATAAATGAAGAAAAAATTAATTAATAAAGGAAAATGAACTGAAATGAAGAAAATATGTACATGAAAATATGGATTTCGTTTTTAATATGTGGAAAACCAGGACTATGAGATCAACAAACTTTAATTTAATTCATCAACAACAAAAAACACTCAGTTGAAGTTCCTGGTCTGTCAAACGTTAAAACCAAGTCAATTATTTCATTTCCTGTTGATATTGCAGCCACCATCAACCTGAAAATGGGACACAAAAGATATAATTTCCTATATTTGTGTAGGAATTTTGACCCATCCATTATACAGTAAACATCAAGGGGGAACTATAGGTGTGTGAGGTATTAAGATTTACGTTATTATTATTGTTGTAGAAGCGCTAAAATAACAACATTTAAACCACGTTGTATAGTTAGGTGTGGATTCGCTAGATGTGATTTACTGTTTATCGTGTACACATCAGGAGGGACAGATGGCGGTGTATGAGTCGACTTATATACAGTGACATTTCAGTCATTGTCACTCGGCTGGTTAACGGGACACAATGACAAAACATAAAGGACGTATTTCTGGCACTGTACAAGAACTGGCATTAAGGTGGACCATTGACTTTACACACACACACACACACACACACACACACACACACACACACACACACACACACACACACACACACACACACACACACACACACACACACACACACACACACACACACACACACACACACACACACACACACACACACACACACACACACACACACACACACACACACACACACACACACACACACACACACACACACACACACACACACACACACACACACACACACACACACACACACACACACACACACACACACACACACACACACACACACACACACACACACACACACACACACACACACACACACACACACACACACACACACACACACACACACACACACACACACACACACACACACACACACACACACACACACACACACACACACACACACACACACACACACACACACACACACACACACACACACACACACACACACACACACACACACACACACACACACACACACACACACACACACACACACACACACAGAGGGAACAAGCAACAAGCAAAATCGCGAAGGATAATACTTAACGTCCCCTGGAAGCTCACCTGAATTCTTTGATCAAGGTCAACTTGTTTCAATCCTGTCTAAACTAATGGATACCAGTTTCTTCTTCAACCTGATATATAGAAATAAATATAACAGATACATTCCTGTGTTACTTAACTGTGTATTAACATGACACCTATGTAACGTGACTCAAGCATGATGAATTATCTTTGTAACATAAACAGGTTCTATCTGAGAAAAGATATCTCATTGTATATTTCTTTATTTATATTCAATCAGTATCTATATATAAATCATCAACTTGTGTCGGGTCATAGTTTGTGTTTCTACGTACCGGGTATTTTTTGTGGTTAGGTTTGGTTAGGTCAGGTCTTGAAACATTTGTAAAACGTAAAGTTGTATTTCTTCCTGACTGCTGGATGAAGGTCCCTCGTGTTTACCTTCAGTAGATAAGATCAGCAAAAATTTCTGGATTGGAAGGATTTCAATCAGTTTCTTGTGGGAGTGGTTAACTGACTGGATAGAGAAGTGGTGACAGGCTGGGTTGGTGAGTGGTGACAGACTGGGTTGGTGAGTGGTTACAGGCTGGGTTGGTGAGTGGTGACAGGCTGGGTTGGTAAGTGGTGACAGGCTGGGTTGGTGAGTGGTGACAGACTGGGTTGGTGAGTGGTGACAGACTGAGTGGTATGGGCGGTGTTTTTCATAATAGAACAGCGCAGCATGTCACTTTAGGAGGAGTTTTCACCCTGTTGTGGTCTCACTTGACAACTATTATGACTGACACTGCTACTTATGTTGAGAGAGAGAGAGAGAGTGTGTGTGTGTCCCAATGGGGATACGTCTACAACAAAAACAAAATACTGTCTTGGGGACCCACACTAATGGTAAGGTCCGTGAGAGCCCATAGGATTAGGATCATTAGACTGTAAATGTGTGTGTGTGTTTTTTAAATGTTAAGGCAGACGGTGTTTATATAAATGTGTGTGTTTTTTTTAACTGTTAATATAAAACTGTAGACGGTGTTTATATAAGTACAGTGACTGTCACGGAGTACGTTATCAGACACTCACCACCTATCACTCGACACTTTCTTTGTACGATGACTGGCTCCGTTACGTCATGATTACAGGCAGTGGCACCGCTAATGAAAGTGTCAGGGCTCGAGGGCAAGGGAAAGTGATGATAACTAATCTGGATGACTTGTCAGTACTTGGCAACACGGGTAAGGACCAGTGATTTACCAAAATGAAATTGTCGAAAATTGGCACTAGGGGAAAGTATAGTGACTTATCATATATACGGACGTTGTCAGTAGCTTTAAGAACATAAGAACATAAGAAAGTGTATACTGCAGGAGGCCGACTGGCCCACAGGGCAGATCCTTTCACACCATCCCAGCACTTCCATGTGCCTATCCAACTTCGTCTTGAAGCTCCCTAGCGTCCCCGATCCTACTATAGCACTCGGTAGCCTATTCCACATATCCACAACTCTATTACCAAACCAGTGCTTGCCTATATCCTTTCTGAATCGGAATTTATCTAATTTAAAGCCATTTGTTCTAGTTATTTCGTTATTACTGAGCTTCAGAACATCTTCCATTTTACCCTTGTTAATCCCACTTACCCACTTGTACACCTCTACCATATCTCCCCTAACTCTACGCCTCTAATGAATGTAAGCCTAAGCTTTTCAGTCTTTCTTCATATGGAAGGTTTCTAATATTATGGATCATTTTTGTCATTCTTCTTTGTACTCTCTCCAAAGAATCTATGTCCATTCTATAATAAGGACACCAGAACTGAACCGCATAATCCATGTGTGGCCTCACTAATGCTAGGTAAAGTTTCAAGATAACGTCAGCAGTTCTGTTACTCACAGACCTAGATATGAACCCAAGAATCCTGTTTGCCTTGTTGCGAACGCTAATACATTGTTTTCTAGGTTTCAAGTCGTTGCTAACAAATACACCAAGATCTTTTTCACAAACTGAGTTTTCTATTTCCGTGTTACCTAGTTTATTTAACGTTTGTATTCGTTCCCTATCTGTAGTACCTTGCATTTATCAGTATTAAAATTCATTTGCCAGTCTACTGACCACTCATGTAAGGTATCTAGATCTCTTTGAAGGTGTTCAAAGTCACTGTAATTTATCCTCTCCCATTTTGGTATCATCTGCAAATTTACTAACCTACTAGTTATGCCTAAATCAATATCATTAATGAATATAACAAACAGCAGAGGCCTAATACAGATCCCTGGGGAACTCCGCTTTTGACGCAAGCAACAAGAAAGTGTCAACAATCAGCAAGACGGGAAAGTGATGGTATTTAATCGTGATGACTGTCATAACTCGGCAACACGGAAGTGACGACGATTGGTGATTCACTTACGGTCTCCGGAGTTGGCAACACGGGGAAGTACTAGGACTCACCAACAAGGGAAAGTGACGCAGTTAACTCGGACAGTAAATAACCAGGATGAAAGTGGCGACGGTAAAGTATAATAAAGTTTTCCACAACTGCCTCAATAATTCTGAAACGAACGCTACAGCTTGGCATCGTGTTTCACAGTGACTTAAGCAGAGTTCATTATTTTCCTTAACAGCGAATGATCTCGAGAAACTGACCAACAAAATCCGAACGTGGTTAACCATTAACTTTTTTACAAGATATCAATATGTCAATAAACTTTATCATTTATCTCTTTCATTTACCCGTAAAATCAATTTCTCACTTGGAAGACACTACGACCCATACAGCTGCACCGAAGCTATTTTCATATTAATTCTATCCTATTTTAGAGTTTATTTCTAAAGTTGTTAGTGCGGAGGGCTGCATCCACTTGAGGCAGAGTGGATACAACACTCGCTCCCTGTACTATGTGTCACTGGTTCGATCTCGAGGACTGGGTGACTAATAGTCTTTACACTCCTGGGATAAGCTCAGTTCCATCCCGGATCCCAATTAACCTAAATGGGAAGAAAAGAAAACATCTTAAGGTAGAGCTTAGACCAGTCCTACCAACACCTGTTTACCTCCAATCATCGCTCACAGTGAGATAGGTACAGGTAGCCTCACGTCACCCTAAAGGAAAATAATAACGTCAACTCCTCTTAGCCTCCAGACTAAATAATTCACTCCAAGGCGAGAGAACGAGACAACTTTTTAGTCTCCCTAAACTACATTACCGTATAAAGTTCCTTCAATTAAAAATACAAACATTCACAGTTACGTAAAATAAATATATATAAATCATCTTAAAGAGTAACATTCTAAAATAAATCCATTGGTACCATCACCATTATCACTGTCTTCACTAGGTACCACCATCACCATTATCACTGTCTTCACTAGGTACCATTATCATCGTCTTTCCTAGGTACCACCATCACCATTATCACTGTCTTCACTAGGTACCATTATCATCGTCTTTCCTAGTTACCACCATCACCATTATCATCGTCTTTCCTAGTTACCACCATCACCATTATCACTGCTCTGCTAACCCTATTAAATTAAGTCAGCTCAACCAACCAGCAGGGGCCTATAAAAACCATTCCCCTTCACCTAAAGTAATCCCTGTCCTCCGCCCACCCCATCCCACGCCCCGCCCACTCCACTCCTCAACGACCACGCCCAACCTACCCACTAACGAGCATGTCCCCACCCCCGCCATTCACGCCCACTTCCATGTCTATCTGACCCTCCCACTTCACACTATCCTCCACGTCCGCCTAACCTCATCCACCCACGCCCATCTTTGTCCTCTATCCTTTGCTTGCCATCCCAACTACAATTTCCTCTAATCTATCCTCCATCCCAATTTATCCAGTTCCCCCACGCCCACCCTGTCCTCTACCCCCACCCCCCACCACGCCCACTACCCCGATAGGTTGAGGCACTAAGTAGGGGTTACGTAATGTGTTCACCGTCTCCTTGTTGCTGATGCTGTTGTTGCTCCTTCCTCCTGCGCCACCATATGGGGCAGTAGCGGCGTCCTCGTGTACAACACCACCACCACCATCACCGTACATATTCACAACACTATCACGACCACTACCATCAATTACCACCGTCCACAACATCACCCTCACAAACATTCACAGCCCCACAACAATTACCGTCATCCACAACATCCCTACTACCACCAACCATTCACAACATAACCACCATCACAAGCCACCAACATCCATAAGACTACTATCACCACCAACTATAATATCACCTCCACGACCGCTATCATCATCACAACAAACATTACCAACCACAGCACGACCGAAATTCACATCACCACCTTCACCAACACACTCACACACAAACAAACACAAACACACACACACACACACACAGAGGGTGGGGGTAATGGCACAATAATCGAGGAAGGGGAAGCACCCTCCTCTTCCTGCTCGCCCTCCCACAAGGATTGGACTCTGCCTCTATTATGCAACAATAATGTCCCCGCCCCTCCGTCTCCTCTCCCCGCCCGCCCCTCCCCTCCCCTCCCCTCCTCCCTCGTGGGGTGACCTTGGAGGAGTTAGAGGCGCCCTCCCTGCAACCACCACACCTACGATAACCACAACAATTAACCCCTTGAGTACGATATCATGACCTTTTGAGTACGATATCTTGACCTTTTGAGTACGATATCTGACCTTTTGAGTACGATATCGTGACCTTTTGAGTACGATTTATTGACCCCTTAAGTACATCCGTCTTCAAAGGATTACAACACAACAATGAAAGAATAGAGAAGACCCCCTTAGAGACCCCTAGCTAAGACTCATGACTCAGAATGATATGCTTCCAGACATATTACTGAAGTTACCCATACAGTATATACACAATGAAGATGTTACTTACCGCCAGTAACAACCGTCGTATGATCAAGTAACACATAAAAGGAGCACTGTCGAGAGTAGCACATTACCTTACCGTAACCTCCCACTATTCTTCCTCCCTTGATCGAGATTAAATAAAATGTCAACTGCACCTGAATCATTATCCTGAACAACATCTCAGACACCAAAACGCCTGAGGTATCTGTTTGTTTATACGGGAAATTTAAATCGGATGTATGATATAATAATAATGATATTAATTCATGTGCCGATCCAAACAACACAGCCTGTCAGGTAAGGACCACAACCTGCTAGACAAGGACCACAGCCAGCCAGAGTGACCACAGCCTGACCACAGCCAGCCAGAGTGACCACAGCCTACCAGAGCAACCACAGCCAGCCAGAGTGACCACAGCCAGCCAGAGTGACCACAGCCTACCAGAGCAACCACAGCCTGCCAGTTAAAGAGTGCTGTGGTGTGAGAGGGAGGCGTCGATGCCTGACTGTTTTTCAGTCTGGCTGTCATTTAGGTCAGCCTCTGGGAGTAACCTTCTCGGCAACAATTTTCAACATGATTCAGTAGAAAACTTCACCTTCTTGCATGCAATAGTGGAGAAGCAATCTGGCCGTGGTGCGAGATATCTCTGAGAGAGAGAGAGAGAGAGAGAGAGAGAGAGAGAGAGAGAGAGAGATAAGGAAAAGACAAACAAAAAATATATACTAACCCACAAGCCAAAAATTTACTCCAAAAGACATATTTAAGTAAAACAACCAAGTTTAAAATCCACCAATTCAATAACATTTCTAGGACACAGTTCATCACCTTTTAACAAGTTCAATAATACTCTTGTAAACAAACACGTACGACTAATCTCCACCATTTGTTTTTATTTGTTTTTTTGCACGAAGATCAAAAATAAAACCAGTTAAAACATTACTGGTTAGTTTTATAAAATAACTACCTTCCAGCAACTCGTATTAACAAAAGTAAAACAAGAGAGAATATACATTATCAAAAGCTATATTATTTGATTCAAGGATTGTCATTTTTAACCTAACCTAACCAAACCTAAATAATTTGATAGCCTCTGTGTGCGTATTGTTTCATCATGTGTAACTCAACCGTGTGATTCATTTTCCCTGTCAAACGATTTAATTAATTTCCAACTGCATCATAATAAAATAAAAAGTGTTATCATCTTTCATTTATTCACATTAACCCCTTGAGTATGATGGCTTAATCCCTTGAGTACGATGACCTATTCCCTGAGTATGATGATATTGTACTTAGAGACTTAAATCATCGTACTCAGGGGTTAATGACCATATCTACCATGTCATATTACACCTCCCTGTTATGTTATACCTCACCTGTCAATACTTCCCTCACCTCTATCTCTCACAAGACCTAACACACAGATGGACGCCGTCTTGGCCTGGGGAGGAGGGACTCAAGGTTGGCAGAGTTCTTCGATTAAATGACAGAGTAACCATTGTGGCAGACGTATATTGCAGTGTACCAAACCTAACCTAACCTAACCTGACCTGAACTGACCTGACCTGACCTGACCTGACCTGACCTAACCTACTGGTGTAATGCAGACCCTCCATCTTGATAATTATCATTTTTTCATTACCAAAACTCATTATTAAACACAATAAAATACCACCAATAACCACCACTATCCACAATAACCAGTATCATCAATAGATACGACCATCAAAAACCTTCAAAGAATAAGAGCGACACACACACACACACAGCCACCGTGAGCCTTAAGAGACGAAACAATATGAATTTCCAGGAACAAGACAAAAACTAACCAACCTTGTGAAGGATGACACCACACGGATCTTACCACGGTGTAAACTTATACTGTGGTGAAGAGAGAGAGAGAGAGAGACCATCACACTGCAGACCATACCCTTCTTTTTTTTTCTTTTTTTCTTTTTTTTGTAGGGAAAGGAGGAATGAAGGAAGATTAGAGGTGGGGGAAGGAAGTTATAGTTCGGAAATTGAAGAAATTCAGGAGGAGGTAAGAGAGGGCGGGCTGACTGCCTAGCTAAGCTAATAGTGTGTTTGGGTTGTGTCATGGGTTAGTTATTGTCTGCCGGTACAGGCACTAGACAGCCTACCCTGTCCCATTTATGGGTGTTTTAAGGGCCTTATTTCATATTCCGCCGACCCTACTGGCGGATGCTGGTCTAGGGAGGTTGTCTATTGCCTGGCCGTGTTGATCGGGGGTGGTAATGGACCTTTTGAGATTTCGTAGCTTTTTGGGAACCATGTATGGTTGTTGTTATCTGGTGGGAGTCTTTGAAGGAGTTCTTGCTCTGATCGTTCTATCTTTTGCCAGATTCTGCTGGCCAGGGTGTGCAGCTGCTGGTTGATGGGTTTCATTCTCAGGTCTCTATGTATCTCGGCTGTGGTTCTGGTGAAGGGGTATCTTTCACCTGTGACGAATCTTAGGGCTTCATTTTGGACCACCTGTAATTTTAATATTTGAGTGGTGCTCATAGTATGAAGAGGTATTGCTGATTAAGTTAATATTGGTGTGATAAATGATGTCACCAGGCAGAGTTTTATTTTCTCAGGAAGCGCTTTAAAGCGGCATAGTTTTCTCAGCTCTCTTCTTGCTTTTTCCTTCCTACTGTGGACATGATGGGAGTAACCTGTCGTGGTTATATGTAGGCCCAGGAGGGTGCCTCTGCTTTTGTATTCTATCTGGGCATTATTGGTTACTAATGGATGGGTTTTCCTTCTGTATAAGGGTATCACTGTGAATTTTGGGAGACTGGTTTGGATTTTCCATTGTTTTTCGTAGTTATTTATCCTTTCTAATTCCCGCCTGGTGTTGTCGGCCTGTAACGCTCGCGATTTTCCTTGATGTGTTGTTATTTGAGTGTCGTCGTCATACCCTTCACTACGCATCATCACAGACACACAGAAACAGTCAGTACCACACTACATAACAATATAGATAAACTCTAAGATAAGGACAGGTCCACAGATAGCATTCTCCGGCATCGATTCTTTCAATTCCGGCAACACCGAGGAAGACGTTGACCGCAGCAGCACCCAGGAGTCTATACCAGCCTCTACTTCTGATTGTTCAACACACTCCAGTGAGCATAGAAAAAATCATCCAGTGAGATGACTACACAGGAACATACAGTATATAAGTACTGAACACAATAGGATACATTTTTTTATCCAACTCCGTCGACATTTGGCAAATTAGACAACCAATTTTGAGATAAAATTTGGGATGAATATTCGACGAAAAGATCATTTACTCTCACTTTTTTTTAAGTATCTATGAAGGCCTTGGCAACATCGTGGACTGCAGAAGGGCTCTCCTACGTCAGGCAGGTCTTGAATACAGCATATCGTGTTGCTTGAGCATTAAGGTACACGCAGGAACGTTAGCATGACACAAGTAAAACGAGGGGTTGCTCATGTATCACCGAAGATGGTCACTATTACCTTAACTATAAAATAATCACAAGTTTTATCATAAATCAACAGCCACCAATCGTGACTACAGTTCCAGGCTAACAAGGCTGACTCGGCAGTCTCCCCCCCTCCCACATCCTGGGAAGATGATTATCATTTACCAGGATTTCGAAGAATAATTGAGGAGACTGGCTCTTCCTTGGACTATTTGCCAAGAGGTTTTCCCCGCAGAAGAATATTGGGAAATTCTTAAGGAGAACAGTATACATCCACCACCTCTTACCAAGAATGGTTTTCAGGAATTTACCATCACAAGCATTTTCCAAGTGCTTCTTCCACCTGAGTTTATAGCCAAAGGTTTCTCGATATATATTTTAGAATTTTAATAAGAGTGATAATATTTCATACAAGGGAGTGTGAGTGAGGGGAGGGAGTGCGAGTGAGAGGGAGTGAGAGGGAGTGTGTGAGGGGAGTGTGAGGGAGTGTGTGAGGGGAGTGTGAGTGAGAGGGAGTGTGTGAGGGGAGTGAGAGGGAGTGTGTGAGGGGAGTGAGAGGGAGTGTGAGTGAGAGGGAGTGTGAGTGAGGGGAGTGTGAGTGAGGGGAGTGAGAGAGTGTGTTGTGTGTGCTCTAGGCCAGACCCTCCCTACCAGGAACTTCACAGTGTGTTGAAAAACTATCTTGCCTGAACCTGATTTGGTGCCTATCCTCTCACCATCCACCCCCTCTCTCTCCTGTCCTTTTCCACATTCCATTCCCTTTAAGTTATTCTCCCCTCCACCTAAACTCTCTCTCTCTCTCTCTCTCTCTCTCTCTCTCTCTCTCTCTCTCTCCACTGATAATCGCCCGAGGAAGCAGCTAGAAGACACGTGGTTTAATATCGAACTTATCGTTAATTAATATAATCACTGAGGAAGACTGTCTCATGTAATCGTTTTCTTGAACCTAACCTAACCATGACAACACTTGATCAATATGGACTCGATTTGCACCATAATATTTCCATGCGTACCTTAACTGTAAACCCGTTCTAGAGTTACTTTGGGTACACTTAAGAGACAGAGACAGACAGACAGACAGACAGACAGGACCAGTTATGGGCAGGGTAATAAATTTATGAACAAAACTGCTATTGTTACTCTGATTATCATTGTTATTATGAGATGATGAAGATCCACTTTTACATATAAGAAGAGTTCTGACTGGTTAGGTTAGGTTAGGTTATTATGTTTCCCACAACATTACTGGTCCAATAGATTACACCAACACCCCGAGGTCACCCACACCAGTTACAACAGGCAGGAGCTTGCATCTTCAACACGTACACCAGAACTTTACTACGTACACTTGACCTTCACAATGTACACCACATTGTCACCACGTACACCACATTTTCGCTACGCACAATCATCATCAAAATTCCTTCTAGATATTGGGCAGTAGTGCGTATCTACTTGAAGGCCACGTAAGCAATGGGATTCTTGCACTCACAAATATTTTTTTTCTTTGTATTCAGACATACTTCAGAATCAACAGCAGCGTTCACTAGCTACAAGCCAATCACATTAACGTTCACTAGCTACAAGCCAATCACAATAACGTTCACTACCTACAAGCCAGTCACATTAACGTTCACTACCTACAAGCCAATCACGATAACGTTCACTAGCTACAAGCCAATCACGATAACGTTCACTACCTACAAGCCAATCACATTAACGAACCCATCATAAGGAGGTGCCAGATAGTGCCAAGTGTCAAGTGAAAATTTACGCCTCAAGTATGCATAAAATTTGACCTAAAACAACACCTCCCATTCACACCAATCATGACCCCCCAAGAGCGAAGGCCAACAAGCTGGGCCAATGTAAACAAACAGGAGTGTTGCGTAACGCGGCACACACACACACACACACACACACACACACACACACACACACACACACACACACACCTACCTACAGATCACTATCGAGCAACAAAACACATGTATGAACCAGGAAACACTCGTCAAAAACCCATACAAACCAACACACAAAGTTCAGGAAACAGATAAACACCACTGCCTTACACAACACTCATAGAAGTGCTGACATAATACTGAATAATTCAAGTTTAAGAATACGTGTGTCGCCTTTATCACTCGAAGGTCCATTTTTCTTATCGCATATTGCCAGAAAAAAGACTTTATTTCTCAGTAGTCTTTATCGTCGTGAGTATCGGTGATATACAGAAGAGTTCGGCCGAGGTTGGATAAAGTTTGAGATAGGGGTCTCTTGACGGGGGCTCTTGACAGGCGTGGGTTCATGTGGGTTCTTAATGGGTAGAATATGCTGGTGTGTTGGTGGACAGATTATTTAGCATTGAGTGTGGTGGTGGTGGGCAGATCAATGAATGTGGTGGTGGGTTGAGTATTGAGGGTATTGGTGGGCAGAACAATGAATGTGGTGGTGATGGTGGGCAAAACATACAGTATGCAGGGTGGAGGTGGACAAAAGAACTCTCTCCAGTAAGTTATGATTCGCCAACACTACCAGGGACATACAGTATGCTGGTGGGATGACAAACCTAACCTAATCTAACCTAACTTTTCACCTACGATAAGTTCACCCAGTGCAACCTCGTTATTGATGTTCATAACTTTGTTAAATGAGTGAACATGAAGGTACACCGTTGTTCATGTCTTAATACATTATTTGACGTGGGTCTATTTTCAGCTGCGCCCTCTAGCTCTATGAATACACTTCCTAACAGAATGATTGAGTGGAGTGTTCGACGAGCCAGAACTGAAGTATTATAGTCACCCCTTCTGATCTATGAGTTATTAACCAATGACTAAGGGTTGCAATTGTTTTTCCTCATTACTGAACAGTGAACCAATTAAAGCCAAACAAGAAAAAATACAAAATTCTTATAATAATAGTAGTTAGGAAGTCTCACCTCTTGACCACACACCTGCCCCTATCCCAAACCACTACCTGTACTATACGTGTTTCTCACATATCATCACCTAACACTGGTTTGAAATGGATAAATCTCAGGTCAGTGTGTACATGGAAAGATAAATAAACTTCTTTTTTCTTTAACACTGACGATAACTTGATTACAGAAACACTCAGAGAGACAAGTCAGAGCAACGTTTACTTGGTAACTGTAAGAGCCATAAGGTGAACGGCCGCCAGGGTGTGAAGACGATCTCCATGGCACCCAACACACCGGCCAGCGATCATGCACCATCCTCACCACCACCACCACCTTCACTCAACCTACTTCCCCCAGTCTCCTCACACCTCACTCACCTCAACCTATTCTTCTTCCCTTTCAATCTCAAACCCCCACATGTCTAACCCTAACCCACTTACACCCGCTCCTCATACACCCACATCTACCAACCCACTTACACTTATTTTCCTAATACCGCTTAACTCACTTCCAATTCATTCCAATCAGCGTATCGTACAGCTTGTCAACTCTAGCGTACACAGCTGCAAGCAGAGAAAACGACAGGAAGGAAGGAAGGAAGGAGGGAAGGAAGGAGGGAAGGAAGGAGGGAGGGAAGGCATACAACTGCTAGAAGAAGG
>NW_024720711.1:711684-790262 GCF_018991925.1 Homarus americanus
CATTCCTCTTGCACCCCAACCATTCCTCTTGCACCCCACCCATTCCTCTTGCACCCCACTCATTCCCCCTTCCACCTCACCCCGCCTATACCATCACCTCTTATCTAAACAACCATCTCCTACACCTACCCCGGGGCCATCACTAAGTCATGCACCAAACTGAACAACACCAATATCAACCATCTCCCGAAATACAATGTACCACCACCACCACCCTGTCAACCACTACTACCATCACCACCCTGTCAACCACTACTACCATCACCACCCTGTCAACCACTACTACCATCACCACCCTGTCAACCACTACTACCATCACCACCCTGTCAACCACTACTATCACCACCCTTACTGTCAACCATTATCACCACCACCCTCACTGTCAACTACTACCATTACCCCCACTGTCAACCACTACGCCTTGACCTTTCACTGTCAACCACTACCACCACCCCCACCATCAACCACTACCACCACCCTCACCATCAACCACCACCACCACCATATCCACTAACACCATCAATATCTCATGCTCCTTCAACATGCCACACAGCAAACTAAGCAGCCCCATACAGCCCTCCCCCCTCCCCACCCTCCAGCCCTCCTCCTCCCTCACCCCAGTTCAGAGGATCCTCACCCACCCCACATTCCTGACCCCACCACACACACACACACACACACACACACACCATAAGGCCTCCTTTGTCACTCTATTCATTCCTGACATCTTCCCAGCACCCATGTATAGTTCCTTAATCTTCCAGGCCTATCTACACATACTAAGGCCTATACACACACAACCCTAAGACCTATATACACACCCTAAGGCCCTACACACACACACACACACACAGCCAAGATGCACGGAGCAGATGTAGTAGCCTCGCCCTGCCCCAAGCTATACCCTGGGTCATGAGAAGAGCTTTACCACAACCCAACCCCACCACACACTACTACCACCATCAGGGTCACTACTACTACTACCATCACCACCACCCACTCCCTCACTCTCCATCACCACTCCTTCACTTTCCATCACCACCAATTCCCTCCACCCTCACCACCACAACCACCCACTCCCTCTCTCCTTCCCCCTCTCACCACCACCACCTCCCTCTCACCACAACCACCCACTCCCTCCCTCTCTCACCACCACCACCACCACAAACTAGTCTCAACTGTCGAAAACTGACACTGTTAGTGACCAATCGACGAGTGTGTCAGCTTACACCACTAATGACACAGCTCGACAAAGGCGCCGCCCTAGCTCCCACCAACTACAGAAAGGCAAGTCGTCACACCTCTAAATAGGGTGACGGTCATATTTATAACACTGACACATAACTATAGCAAAAGTCTGAAACGTCAAAATTTACAAGACTAAATTGTTACTTTTCCAGTGTCAAAAACTCGTTAAGTCTGACCTCTAAATATAGGCGACACTTGACCTTTAAACACAAGTCGATATTTGTAGGTGTGACCTCCATGTATTGCCAATAGGTGACGCGGCAGAAAGGGGGACGCAAATTGGTGTTTCTTGTATAGTAACATGATATCACCAGGAGTCTGTCTGGGGCTATTTTTAGTCCTGGCGGTATTCTTAGTCCTGGCGGTATTCTTAGGGCAGGCGGTATTCTTAGCACTAGCGATAATCTTAGCACTAGCGATAATCTTAGCACTAGCGATAATCTTAGCACTAGCGATAATCTTAGTACTAGCGATAATCTTAGTACTAGCTATAATCTTAGCACTAGCGATAATCTTAGCACTAGCGATAATCTTAGTACTAGCGATAATCTTAGTACTAGCGATAATCTTAGTACTAGCGATAATCTTAGTACTAGCGATAATCTTAGTACTAGCGATAATCTTAGTACTAGCGATAATCTTAGTACTAGCTATAATCTTAGTACTAGCGATAATCTTAGAACTAGCGATAATCTTAGTACTAGCTATAATCTTAATTATAGCTAAATCTTAGTATAGCGATAAATCTGAACTAGCGATAAATCAGTACTGAGCATCATAGTACTAGCTATAATCTTACTGCTGGCCATAATTTGGAGGAAAGTCTTTATAACAGAGAGACAGAGCCAAGGCTGCCTTATAATATTCGCTCCAGGGAAAATGGCGTAAATTTCATTCCTCCCTCCCCAACACCGTTATTTTAAACACTATACTGGCAACTGTATACCTTGACCTATAACGTAATTTGACTCATATGACCAACAACGTGTGCTGTACAGGACCAATAATGTATTAGCCATAGGACACAATCCAGTCATCGTGTACAACTCCATGGTCACTCGATACCTGAAACAACAGTAATTACCTGTTACCTGCGTGTCAACACCCAGGTAATTACTGAATAGGTAATCTAAAAAAAAAAGAAACTCACTCATTTCTACCTTACTTTGAATTCAGTTTCATCAAATCGTCCCTGGCAATAGTAATTACTCTTCACATATGGACCTGGACTTAATAAATAATCGTAATAATAATAATAATAATAATAAAACAATCTTTCGTCTGTTCCTACGTATAAACCAGAGAGGCTTACCAATAGGATTGGACTCCCATTAAGACTGTGAACGGATCTCTCTCTCTCTCTCTCTCTCTCTCTCTCTCTCTCTCTGGGGGAGTCCTCACGTGTAAGACACAGCAAAGAAAAGTTAAGAACCACTCGAGTAATATACAGTAGACCCATTTACTGACCCTTAGATAAGTTTATACAGTAAAACCCTCCATTTAACGGACATCAATCTAAAAGGAATAGTTCGTTAAATGAAGGTTTCACATCTAATGGACTTCGATATAATAGACTGTTATAAACAGGGACCTCGATATAATGGATTGTACTCTCCCATATAGTCCGTTGTATAGACTCCTCACATCTAACAAATCTCGATATAACGGACGACTCTCATATAGTCCGTTAAATAGAGGTGTGATTGTACTCGGATAACAGAGTACAGCCAAGAGTTCCTGTCCAGAGAGCGCGAGAATAGAGAGTATCATTTTGTTTACAGTGATATTATAATTTAAGTGAAGACCTAACCTAACCTAACCTAACCTAACCTAACCTAGCCTAGCCAAACCTAACCACACTAGCGCCTTAAGATGATATTGACCTTGGAACCTGACGCCAGAGCTGAGGTCATAAACGTCACCACACTCAACCACTCACAGTCAGGCAGGGACGTAACCCGAGCTAGGCGGAGTGGATGATGATGATGAAGAGAGAGAGAGAGAGTTAACAAATAAACACAATCATCTTGGACAAAATCCCTCTTACTATCTCACACACACACAACAAAATCACTCCAGCCAAACGACCAAACACAAAACCTAACCCACAGCCAAACAAACGTCATGTTGGCCCGCCAATTTCCGTCGTCGCGGTCCACCAGGTCACACTAATTGGACCTCCAGATTGCTTATAGGCGATCCAGACGAGGTGGTCTCCGGCCCAACCAGCAATCATCGAGTCCATTTAGTACTTACAAGAGCACATTACTGTTCATGCTCTCCTACCTCGAGACACTGAAAGAAACTGATATTATGACTGATGGAGGAATGGTAGAAGGACCTGAACCTTAATATACTGCACGTCAGGAGTGTTTTTTTTAATGTGCATTAGTTTACATATAGTTAATAGTTTACATTGGTTTACTAGTTTATATAGGTTAAATAATACTTAGGAAAAGTAATATACAAAGGCATAATATAGTACAATACCTTCAGGTGTCACAGCAACTCGTCCACTTCTACTTCCAGTATGGAGGAGACACTTCTCATACCACTACAGGGGACTCACTCACAGGTCTACAGTGTTGATTAATTACTACAGGGGACTCACTCACAGGTCTACAGTATCGACACCATCTTACCTTTTTGAATCTGAAGCGTCTGTATGTGGTGTTTAGCGCCCTCTTGAAGGTGGAGTCGAAGGGGTTCTCTGAACGTTCTGGGGCCGGCGGGTACTGGAAGTTCTCCAAGTGACCCAGAGCCTCGTCCTCCTCCCCGCTACTCCTCACCTCAACACCCCTCTCCTTGTTCTTTTTCTTATTGTTCAACTTGTTATTGTTACAAGTGGAGGTTATGGTGAGGTAGTTGTGGGTGCTGGAGTCGTTGTTGAGGACGGGGCTTGGCTCACTGAACACAGCGTGGTCCTGGTGAGGGTCGCTGAGGGCCGTGTGGTCCCGCCGCGACAGATCACCGAAGCCCTGGTCCTCGTAACGGCTACTGCGTGACCTGGACCAAGGGTTGGCCAAGTGGTCACCAGGGGCGTGGATGTGAGAAAAAGCGGGCGGCGTAATAGTATGGTACTTGGACGCCAGGTGGTCCATATTGAGTGGCACCGCATGGTCAAAGTCTGGACGGAAGGGGATGGGAGAGTCTGTGGCGGGGGCGGCCAGGACGGGCGGCTCATTATCACACAAGAGGAAAGGTGGCACGAGCGTGTCCCCGTTATCATGAGTGTGCGTGTGGTCACTGTCCCCGCAGCTCACTAACCCACTGTCATTGTCACTGTCACACCTGGGGTCCGTGAGAGGTAACTGTAGCCGCGTCACCGTACTGGCGGGCGCGGGAGTGGCGGCCGTGTCGCCTAGCTCGTGGTCGTCCATATAGCAACAAGGAAGCCCCGCCCGCACCACATCACAGTCCTTATTATCACTAGTATCACAGTTTGGGGGAGAGTTGGAGAGGAGGCGCGTGATGGGGGGGCCACGAGTGTGTGGCGAGGGTGGCACACACACCACGCTGCCCAATGCCGCCATGTCCGTAGGGCTGGTCCAGCGGGGGGCGCACTCCCCCACGTCTGGCTCTCGCCCGTCGTTGTGTGGCCACATGACCCCCAAGGAGCGGGCCACCTCCTGCGAAAGCACCACCACCCGCGACAACACCTCCGTTAACATGCTAACGTGGAGGACTGAGCTGCGCCATAACCCCGCTCAGGAGCCTAAACCACCACCACCACTGAGGCCTGTGGCGCTCCTTCACACTGACGCCTCAAGTATCACTTCCTGTACACCTTGTACACTCATAGTCTCCTTATTGTCGTATATATAACACCAACCGTGATATAAAACACTTAGACAAATATACTTTTCTATGAACAAATATTTCACCGTTTATAAATTAACCTGTTAAGAAAAATAAAAAGGTCAGGAAAGGAAAATATCACCAAAAATCCCCAAAATTCAATAAATGTTTTGTTTCCAGTAATAAAACAACATCCAAGAGCCCCATTTTACAGAGACACAAATATAACCACAATACCGTACTTATTTATATATAAAAAAACGACAATATGAATCAAACTGTACTCGCCACACCGCATAAAGTTTGCACGAGGGTGAAGTGTGTGTGTTATAAAACAATGATACGTGTTCCATATTCAACACACAGGGGAGCGAACCCCGAGGTATATGACTGTCTGACCCACCTGAGGCAAACACAACCATATTCAATATCTCCCATATAAACTAAACACTTCAGCTGGCATTTCACACAAAAAGTCAAATCCTGTCAAAGTTTATTATACCTCAACCTGGCTTTAAACACTTCTGCTCGCTTGGCTACGTTGCCGGAGATGGATAAATGAAACAACAGTTCAGACCAACACACATAGAGCTATCACAGCGACCACCCACCCACACACATATTCACCGACCCACCTACACCCACCAGCCCATTTACATACATCCACCTCACAACCTCGCCCCCTCCTACTCAAGTGGCGGCTGGCGACGGAGGCGGTGTGGGAGGGGTTGGAGGAACACACTAACTCAATATACAGTCAGTGTCGGCAACTGTGTGGACGGCTCATCAAATCCTCATGAGCTTAATTAAGCCAGTCACTGCTTCCATGTTGGTGCTGAATACCATGCATACTGCGGCTCCCGGATATGCATATGTATGTGGCTTACCCTGGAATATACATGGGAGAGCCGGTGATGTGGGGTCGAGGGATATACAAGAGATCGGGGGGAAAAATAGTAGGAGGTGCATGACTCCTGACTGTGCTCACCGCCCGGGGCTTAGGACATGACACATGGACTTGTTAATATAGCTGTATAGTTTAATGTGTATTCCTCCACTAGTGAACAGGTCATGGGGTATACAAGGCAGACTAACATGGATGGAAGGAAGGACAAGGAAGTGACACCTTTTCCTCCCACGAATTTGAGCGACACACACACACACACACACACACACACACACACACACACACACACTAATTTTTCGGCAGTAAAGTTTAGGATCTTGTTTATATTACCTTTAATTAACCTGCGACGGGAGATCAAATCACTCCTAATGACGCATTATGGTACAATCCACCTACCCCACCCCTCCCATCACACCCCACCAACCCCCATCCCCCCATCATTCTCCCTTCATGGAATTAAAAATAACAAATAATACTGTAAGCCAGAAAGAAGACACACTTCCTGCGGCGTCTTATACACCTCTAATTCATGAACAAACATAACACACTTTCTGTTTGTTAGTCTCATACTAATGCATGACGTAACGGTCACACCAGCGTTCCTACTTCTGGGGAATTTGTCCCCAGATTGGGAAATCTGGACACATCTGGGGACAAATCTAGGGAAATGGGCTTTTGGGAGAATTTCTGGGGAATTTTGAATATTTTGGGGAATAATTAGGGAATTTGAGTGTGTTTGGTTTATATAATACCAATACCAGGTCTCTGAGTCAACATCTTTCCTGAAAACATGGAGAGAACGTATTGTGGGGCTACTACATGGAATGGAAGGATTGGCATCACTTGGGATACCTGCTGATCAAAACTGATCCAAAGCTGCTGAAGCTTGTGCCAAATGTCAAGAGCAATGCTTCCGATTCAGAAGCTCATCAAATCATTGTTGATATACTCAAGTCATAACTCATATAATATCATAAACTCTAAATAAAGTATTGGAATCAAAATTGCTTTTTTTTTAAATTAAGTAGTTAATTTGGTATACATTTATGATTTGACGGATTCTATACCTTAGATTAAGTACCGGTAAATACTCGAAATGTTAGTGGAGTGTTTACTCTTGTCAGAAAAACCAAAACAATAATTTTATTTTGTTTCTGCCACAAATATATTAACAAAATATTAAATAATAATGATAAAACAATAAAACCACAAAAAATATTAAAAACCACAATAAAACTTTCATTTTAAACCGATATATATATATATATATATATATATATATATATATATATATATATATATATATATATATATATATATATATATATATGTGTGTGTGTATGTGTGTGTGTGTGTGTGTGTGTGTGTGTGTGTGTGTGTGGATAATGGATTTGGGGAATTTTGATCCAATCTAGGGAATTTTCAACCTTACTCTAGGGAATTCTTCATGTGAACTTGTGGGAACACTGGGTCACACACCCATACCTCCCTTCAGTGTACACCAAAGGTAACATCCGTGTGGAACTTGGCCAAGGAGCTAAATGGTAAGATGAAGTAAACTTTATAATGTACTTTATATCTCGCGCCTCTAACTTTTAATATATTTTCCAGGCAAAGAAAATTCAGCTAAAAACCTTTTTAAACTTTGGACTTTTATGAAACAAAAAGTTATGATTAATTATGAAACTTCAAATACGGGAACCACTTGGCCGAGTGGCGTCCATCACTGCATGAGAACCTGGAGCTGATGCGCGCACACACACACACACACCAGTAATAATAATAATAATAATAATAATAATAATAATAATAATAATAATAATAATATCATTAATATAAACACAGCAACAATAATAATAATAACGATAATAACAATAACAACAACTACGACCAGAGCCCCCCCCCCCACGTTGAGGGTAATGGATGCCTCGGCTCGGCTGGCCAACATTGCCATGGCAACCCACCTCCACACTCACTTTTTCCCAGGGCGAGATACGCCACTCATAGATACATCCGGCTAGTTTTTAACTAACTTGAAACAATTTCATCCTGACTATCAAAAGTTAGATTAAGTTCGGTCTTACTAATTTTTCTTAATTTTTAAACACAAACCAGAAGTTATTTACAGAAAGAGAATTAACCAAGAAGACTTAACGGAGACTTTAACCACGCCATATATAACTTAACCATGAGATTATAATTGGTTTTAACAGAGTTTTTTCGTCTTCTTCCTGGGTAAAAACAAAACAAGAGTGGCACTACGTCGCTTTGTGTAGGTTTCCTTCATGTGTGTGTGTGTGTGTGTGTGTACTCCCCCACTCACCCACATTTACACACACACACGCCCGCCCATCACCACCCAAGGCCCTCACCTGTTTGCATCTGACCGACGCCCATCAACACCAATTACCCCTCACACACACCACCTCCTAACAGGTACCACAGGTGATTACAGCAACAACGAGCACCTCACTAATAACTTCCACGTGAGTAATTGGTTGTTAGGGAAGAGGGGGGGGGATGTGGTCTAGATACTTTACTGTTTGTATTTTTTCGGAATATCAACAACTTCTGTATGGTACCGTGTTTAAATGTATGTATGTATGTATGTATGTATGTATGTATGTATGTATGTATGTATGTATGTATGTATGTATGGCCCACACTGTCCCACCATACATACACACATTCAGAGCAGTCTCACCATGACATACCAAACAAATAAACAAACACACGCACATACATAGAAACACGCACAAACACAGGCTCATACACAGACACACGCACATACACAAACAAACGCACGCACAGGCTAAAAGACCCTCAAAAAATCTAGATGACAAGGAAGGAATTAGCAGACTGCAGTAAATTGCATCCATGCCAAGTTTCCACTCCATCAAGCTGAAGGTATTGGGGGGAAGAAATGCTCACGAGACCAAGCTGACGAGACCGAGGACACGACCAAGCTGATGAGACCGAGGACACGACCAAACTGACGAGACCGTATCAATAAACATCTTCCTCACTCTGGAAAAATTGCAGAAACGACGAGAACTCTAGCTCACAAAAGGGGATATCTTTCATACTAACCTAACCAAATCTAACCAAACACACGGAAACATTTTAGAGATAAAGTCCGGAAATGAAACTCGGACGTACGGACGACAATGAGAGAACCAAGTTTTTTTTTTATCCCCCTTCCAAACTTAGTTGAGCACGGGATAATAATACACTGAGAAAACTCCCAGACGTGAACAGGAAAACTTCAAATAAGTGAGTGAGTGAGTGAGTAAGTGCGTGAGTGAGTGAGTGAGTGTACAGACTCACTCACTCAGAACTACAACACAATACCACAGGTCCTTGCCCGCCCTCTCTCACTCTGCTCTGTTAACAATACAATGAACACGACTGGTATACCTCCTCTCAGTATACTCCCGCTACGACACACAAAGGTATAAGGTTCCCTAGCGGTGCACGAGTCTCCGGGCGATGGTGTAGCGTCCCTGGCTGGCTTTGAGGAGAGTGTAAGGGGGACTGGGGAAGGTCCCTGCACCTAGGTAACGGAGTCGTGAAGGCCGTCCTGCCCCCATTGCTCTACCCCCTCCCACACACACACACCGACAATAACACACCTCCTCCAACTTCCCAAAATCTCCTACGATATAATTTCTCACCTAACTTGACACAATGCCCTGATTCACACAACTTTGTAACGATATATAAGTCACCAGTGGATGGAGATAACACGCCTCTGAGCCTTGGTACAGTCTCGGTGCAGTTTTGGTGTAATTTAGGTCGCTTGGTTGAGTTGTTTGCTTGCCTGTGATAGTTAAGGACGTCCTCGTATCAGTAGTAAAGGGGTCAATTTAAGAGGTTATATCAGGGGTTAAAAACTGGCATGATATACTCTGGGACATGTGTGTGTGTGTGTGTGTGTGTGTGTGTGTGTGTGTGTGTGTGTGTGTGCAAAAATTAAGATATATTTGGGAGAAAGAGATACCGTGTATCACTCAACACCTGAGTATTGCACCCTGGCATGATATAGTGACGGCAATATAACTCGGCAGGTTGTGACACGCGCCACCAAACACTATTCTCCCTGCATCACGTGAGGCACCCGAGACACGCGTCGACCATTGTAACATCACTAACTCTCTCCTTCACTCTCTCGAGCTCATTATCACACCCAATGCGTCCTGATCACCGCCAAACACAACCAACAGTTTCCACGGGTCTTTCAACATCAATTGTCTTCAAACAGAGAAAGGTTGTTGTGTAACATTTGTGGGAGACCGTGACGTTCATCTGGTGGACAATGAAGCAACAGAGGCATTAAGTGTTACATGAGAACATAATGTTGCATATGGCAGGCAACGTACTGTAGTTGCAGGAGGGAAGTAGATTATTGTGCAAGGGGAAGGTAACACGATATTATATTGTTGCATTAAAAAGGGAACGCGGGAGTATAGTGCAAGCGGAGGGAAACACGGTAACGCTGTTGCGTACAGGAGAGGCTGCAACCCACCTGTATGGAAAAGAGTAACACTAACGGCACTGACGGACAGGAAGCGAGTTAACACGTGTTGTTGCAAGGAGGGGAGGGAGAGGAAGGGGGTGATAATGGTACTGCGTAGTAAATAACGCAGCACCTTGGTGTTGGATGAGGGAAGAATCACCGTCCTCCATGGGAAATAACACGGTATACTACAGTGTTGGATGGGTCGTGTGGGCGTATTTTGTCAACCAACTGACGTAGGGTGTGGTTTCAGGTTGATGTCCAGGGTGGGGTTCTAAGGTGTGGTCCAGGATAAAGGGTTCTGGGGTGTGGTTCTAGGGTGTGGTTCGATCCACCTAGTGAAGACTTGAATGAATCAATTAAACCAAGTCACATTACCCCCACCTCTTTAACCCTTGAATCACCTGGTGTATGTCCTTCACACACACACACACACACACACACACACACACACACACACACACACACACACACACACACACACACACACACACACACACCTGTAAAAGAAAACCTGGGTCTAACTTCCCCAAAAAACCTCGATTTAAGTGACTCCGTATCACCAAAGCCCACAAGCTTCTCGAGTCACTTCGTTTCTGGAACCTCAGGCTACTGGCTCACCTGACCGTGGATGCACCTGGCGTGTACCCCAAACCTTGATTCACCTGAGGCAGAAACGTTCACTCGGCTAGGGGAGGAGAGGAACCACAGGTATGGAGATGAGGGTAAAAGAGCATCATTCACACGGGGGCAACAACCCACAATAAACTTTGGTGTAGAATATCTTCCTTCCCATTCCAGTAAATGCTCTTAGTCCTCCCGCCCCCCTTCCCAATGGCACTATCCCCCTTACCCCAACTGACGTCTTTCCCATGGCACCCACTTCCCTGTTCCTACTCACATGAGACACACCTAAGTTTGAAGGCCACACCCCTAACAGGAATTTCTCAAGGTTAAGGGGGGCCTCTGTGTTATATAGACTACTGTCTTGTTAATGCCAGTAGCCGTCCACCTGACCTTGTATCGACGCAACAACATTAATAAGTATGACTCAGCATTTTATGAGTTTATCTGGATTTAGTTTTTTATGGGCTTTTTTTTTTTACCTCCTCGTAACAATGGACTCAACTTCCTGAATCCGTATCACTAGAACCAGGAGCAATTTAATGTCAACAGTCATTATCAAACCACCTTAAGATCAACCACCCTAACGCTAATTTAACCTAACCTAACCCCCTTGTGGCGTTAGAGTGTTTTATCGAGTGAAATAAGCTGGGGGGAGGGACTAATCTAGAGATGATCCTTTTAAAATTCCAACAACTCGTTAACTCTCACTCTCTCTATCCTGTTGCCAATCCTCTTGAAAGTCTATCATGTGGGAGTGGATGGTTCGTTGGCTGTAGCTCGTCAAGTATTAACAAAAAAAAAATATTCCCTCGCCAATGCCGTACTATGTCTCCAGTGCTCACTTCAATACTATAAAACAAATATGAAAAGATGAAAACATATTTACCTATGAACACACACACACACACACACACACGAAGGTATTCAACGCATATTATATCATTATGTATAAATCAAATGTAAGTCTGTATATTTTCAGCCACCGGCTGCAACTCTATTAATAAACCGTTTATTACACACGCACGCACGCGCGCGCGCACACACACACACACACACACACACACACACGCACGCACGCACGCACACACACACACACACACACACACACACACACACACACACACACACACACACACTAATCTTCTACGAATATTGACAACAGGGAAAGTGAGAACGTCAACAAACACGTCTCTCTGTAGGAGTTGACACAAAACAATGGAAATAATAGACAAGACAATACAAGAATATATACACAAAGGGAGAGGAAACTGTCCAGAGTGTAGAAGACAACAAGACAATCTCTCAACGTTTCACCGTAAGAATAATATTTCCTACTGGTGACAAAAACGAACGCAAGACCCTAAACTGACATGCTTCAGGGTGGCCAGGGAGGCGAACGGTCCTTTAACTGGAGATATTCAGGGCCAAGGGAGCGGTTTCTAGATTAGTGAGTTTCAGGGTCAGGGGGAATACGCCTGTCATCATCCAGTTACAAATTACACTCATTATACAGAAATAATCCAGGATCGGACCTCACTATTATACTCTACGATCATTCGGTAAACACAGTCGGCTAGAATTCTCCCACTTCCATATATTTTGTTTTCTTTTATTCCTACTTTCACCTTCTTTCATGATTTCTGATATAGAAGAACTGAAAAATACACATAGCATAGTTGTAACAATAGCAAGTATGAGGAATTTTATGACAAGGGGTACTAGTATGGGCAGGACAAAGACGGAACCAGACAATGAAATGTCGTCGTGGCCAGAATTAGGCTATACGCAAGAGACACCTGGCAAGTTAGTGGCGCTGTACCCATACCGGAACACTCAACATGTATAAACTTTGTGAAAACCTTTAAAGCAAACTCTTGAACATTATGTGACATTGTCTGAGGCTTTACACCACCTGGCCGACATCCTGACAGTCTACCCTAAATTTGCTCATCCATATTGATTTGTTTTCAATCTAATATAATATGACACTAATGACTATGACCTACTCTGATTATCTCATCTTGTGTATGAACTTCTGCCCTGAGTGACTGTAATCAGTGACAGCACCTCCCCCCTCCTCAAGTGCCAAGACTTCACTGAACTACTCACATAAGGCAAAATTTTACTCCAACTTGGCAATAAAGTTGTTAAAACTAAATTTCTCCCACTTCCCTCACTCCTCCCTACTTTCTCCCAGCTCTTAACACTTTCATTTCCTCCCAATTTGTCGTGCTCACTTTTCCCGAGTGTCTCCACATTTAAATTACCACCTCCTTTTTCTTTCTCCCCTCCACCCCACACATACACGTCACTCTTACCGACACAAATATCTGCCATTTTAAATCATTGTCTGTGACCCTCATTCCGTAAATGGTTCAGCTACTTTTATAAACTCTAATTCACCTCTTATTTTTATCCTCCAGGGGTGTGGTGGATCTTGGCTAATGAACTGATGAAAAGGAGAAGGGAGATGGTAGAAAGGCGTGAGTAGTGCAGGAAGAGGGTAGAAAGTGCCAAGGAAGGGTTGAAACACACACACACGGTACAGTCTCCTCGGTGTAACTCGGAGGTAACTTTGGGCTGTTATTCTCGAGCTATACCTTAACTTTCTGAAAATCTCCACCTCGCTCTTCCAGCTCCCTGTAGGCGGCGGTGTGCCTGAATGACACACACGGTATTGTTGGTCACTATATATAGACACACAGGAGGGTTATTCTGGCCCCTCAGTCACTTTAGCTCACTTGCTTTCACCTGTCCTGAGCATAAAATCTCTTCCTCCCCTCTTCTCCAGGTGAGATAACAAGTAGGGTGTCCAGACGGGTTTTTCCTGCCGTTCTTCTCCTCCCTCCAGCCGTTATATAAGGGAGAAGCTGTTGGACTGGGGCAATATTCCGCCCACTCTCACACCTCAACACCCTTCTGTTCCTCAAGGTACATCCACGCTGGAATGGGTATACCTAGTTACCTGCCTCGATGCCGGAATAGGTATACCTAGTTACCTGCCTCAACGCTAGAATGGGTATACCTAGTTACCTGCATCGACCCTGGAATAGGTATACCTAGTTACCTACCTCGACCTCGATGCCGGAATAGGTATACCTAGTTACCTGCCTCAACGCTAGAATGGGTATACCTAGTTACCTGCATCGACCCTGGAATAGGTATACCTAGTTACCTACCTCGACGCTGTAAAGGGTATGCCTAGTTACGTATGTCAATAATGGGCCGCACGCCTCATTACATAACCTCGACGTAGAGACAAACCAATTTACGTAAGTCGAGGCTCAATGGGTTCAAAGATTCGCAAGAGGTTACGTAAGACGAAGTTGGCGGACATGAGCACATGATTATCAACGTTTACGGACATACGTATACATTGACGCTTGCGGACATGGGGGATATGCGTAATACGACACTTACGGATATGCAGAAATACATACGAGGGACGAGGAGGAGAGAGGATAAAGTGTAGGAGAGGTGCGAGTAAATGAGGGGAAGAGGGGATGAAGGAAGGACAGAGGGAAAGGAGAAGGGAAAGGAGAGGGAGGGAAGAAGGGAGGGAGGGAGGAGAAGAAAGGAGAAAGAGAGAGAGAGAGGAAAGAGGGATGAAAGGGGAGAGAAAGAGAGGGGGGGGGTGTAGTGGCGACAGGCTAAAATACACAAACACTCGGGATACAAAACACAAACTTTTTCACACTCTGTCTTTTAATGGGGAGTAAAACACACCAGGCGGAGAGAGAGAGAGAGAGAGAGAGAGAGAGAGAGAGAGAGAGAGAGAGAGAGAGAGAGAGAGAGATATCCTGGGCATTTTTGCTATCGAGGATACGACAGTTTTATGGAGAGAAGGGAGAGGAGAAGAAGGCAAAAGAAGGAAGAGGAGAGGAAAGGAGAGATGAATGGGAAGGAAAGAAAACTAAAATGGCGAGATGTTCAAAATGACAAAGACTCTCTCATAAACTTTCTTTGCTGGGGTAAAATACTTTCTAAATCAATTATAATCTCACAGAGAGAGACAAGTTCGCTGGAGTTACAAGATAAAACCCGACAAGCGAGACGTTTCTCCTTCTTGGGGGAGGTGTGTGTGTGTGTGTGTCTGTGTGTGTGTGTGTGTGTGAACGCTTGGACGCACGCACTCAAAACACGTACAAACGAGCGATAATATTTACCACGGACGAAATTAAACCAAAGTAAAACGAACACCAGCTAACGAAAAGAAGGAATTAACTTTTGAGGGTAATTGAGGGAAGAAAGAGGGGAGAAGAGGGGTGTTGACAGTGGAAGAGAGGTAATAAAGGGAGGGTGAGGGAGGGGAGGGATGACAGAGAGACGAGGGGAGAGTTGACAAGAAGTAGGGAGAAGGGGATAGTTGACAGAGACGACGGGTGGGGGGAAGAGTTGACAGGTAAGAGGGGGAAGAACTAACTGAGGGAGGGAGGGCTATATGTCAGGGCACCACAACTTCAATCACCCAGTTAAAGACTCAATAGACACACCGTTAACCCTAATTGGTCAATGCTTACCACCGTACCAGCCATTGTAATGTCACGGCGGACACACACACACACACACACACACACACACACACACACACACACACACACACACACACACACACACACGTGAGGCCCCCTCATAACACCATCTGTGAGGGAATTACTACACCACGTGAGGCCCCTCATAACACCATCTGTGAGGGACCATTACACCACGTGAGGTCCCTCCTAACACCATCTGGGAGGGAACTACTACACCACGTGAGGTCCCTCCTAACACCATCTGGGAGGGAACTACTACACCACGTGAGGCCCCTCATAACATCATCTGTGAAGGAATTACTACACCACGTCAGGCCCCTCATAACACCATCTGTGAGGGAACTACTACACCACGTGAGGCCCCTCCTAACACCATCTGGGAGGGAGTTACTACACTACGTTTTTGCTGTTCAACACCTACATTAATCTGTATGTTCACTGTATGTTCCTTTACCTTTCTCTAACGAAGGCTTTTGTTAAACCACCAATGTATGTAATAAGTCATTTATGTCCAATGTATATTTTCAGCCTTCGGGCTGCAGAACTTTTTCAATAAACCGTCAATTATTATTACATTACACACACACACACACACACACACACACACACACACACACACACACACACACACACACACACACACACACACACACACACACACACACACACACACACACACACACACACACACACACACACACACACACACACACACACACACACACACACACACACACACACACACACACACACACACACACACACACACACACACACACACACACACACACACACACACACACACACACACACACACACACACACACACACACACACACACACACACACACACACACACACACACACACACACACACACACACACACACACACACACACACACATTGACACACACACACACACACACACACACACACACACACACACACACACACACACACACACACACACACCTCCTCTTTCCACAAAATGCGTGAGTACAGGTAGAGGCAGTATGTCTGGCCTCACACTTTGTTATTCACATTTACGTGAGAAGTATTCAAGCACATTGCGTATTTGGTTCTGTACATGAGAACTGATATAGTTACTAAGTGCAAAAAAGTGGATACACTCTTAATATGTCGGCTATCTTGCCATTAGAGATGAAGTGTTGTGCCATTTCACACACAGTGTGCTTGGACCTGATCCTAAAAGGTTCTATCTTCACACAGTCGAGGACGTAGTGTTCAAGTGTGTGGCCATATGCCTATCCTTCCTTATGTATGTATGTATATGTGTCCATCAGTATGTATGACTATTTTAATACATCTACATATGGAGGACAGATAACCAAATGTAGATACCTTGGCAAGCATCCACTCAACTAAGCATCCACCCATCCATCCACCACCAAAACTATGCAAGATCAGCCAAGTCCACACACAGATAAACAAGTCGACTCTTCCACCATCTGCACCACCAAGATAAACAAACAAACAAATAAAAAAATAAAAAACACTTGTATAAATAAAACCCCTTATCACCCCAGGCACAAGTTGACCGGATCGACAAGGGAGGGGAGGGGGGAGGGAAGGGGGGGAGGGAAGGGGAAGGTATGTGCTCTGTGATGTTTGAAAATTGTGTGAGTGATGATTGAGATGGGATGCATGACGAGGCAATACTCAAGCCTCCTTCATCTAGTTCCATTCACCTACTGTTTACTGCCCACTCACTCACACATACTCGTTTACTCGTCCACGCACTCACTTACACACCGCTACTGCCAAAGGAGATGGTGGTGGTGATGGTGGGAGATGGTGGTGAGAGACGGTGGAGGTGATGGTGGAAGGCTGAGAAAGATGGTGGTGGTGATAGTGGGAGGTTGAGGGTGATGGTGACGATTGTGGAGATAATAGTGGATGGGGGAACGAGGAAGGTTCTAGTAATAGGTAATTCAGTGGAGAGAAATGGAATCTACTGTTGTGCGGGAGGAGGAGGAGGCGGCCAGGTGGAGACGGCAGTGTTACCTGGTCCCCCCGAGAGACTTTCACTTACCCTCACCTCCCCCCAGCCACATTCTTCCCCTCCGCTCCACACACACACAAAAAGGACCCACATACAACAATCATCTACCTCCCATCTGGCAGCGGTTGGTAGTGATGGTTACGTCAGTTAGTAGTTAGCACAGGTGAGGCAGTAACAGACAGACAGACAGACAGACAGACAGACAGACAGAGAGAGAGGGAGAGAGAGAGAGGGAGAGAGAGAGAGAGAGAGAGAGAGAGAGAGAGAGAGAGAGAGAGAGAGAGAGCTACACCAGGCAGCCATTACTCTCACTACCGTCACAGTTACAACACACGAGCGTCTTCTACACAATGCCCTCAACACGTCACCTAACCGACATTTTTAACATGAACCAGTGACCACAATACACACACTGGTCATGATACTAATGTTGTAACGATGTGTATCTTTAGGTCACTGTTGCCAATCATTTAGGCAGGATCATCACTTATTAATGAGCACAGGGCGAGTAAATAAGCACAAATGGTTGTGTAGTAATATATATATATATATATATATATACTAGTAGTAGGCCACACAACAACGTAACCAGAGTCGCCCTGCCTCAGGTAAGCAACGGAAATAATTTGATATATGATGATGGCGCGGGGAAACAGCGGGTGTAGCCAGGGAAGGCGTGGCTACACCAGGCGTGGACAGGGAAGGCGTGGCTACACCAGGCGTGGACAGGGAAGGCGTGGCTACACCAGGCGTGGACAGGGAAGGCGTAGCTACACCAGGCGTGGACAGGGAAGGCGTAGCTACACCAGGCGTGGACAGGGAAGGCGTGGCTACAGCAGGCGTGAACAGGGAAAGGCGTGGCTACACCAGGCGTGGCCAGAAAAGGCGTAGCTAGCGTGTAGTGTGTGTAGCATGACATCAGTGTACACACAAACAAACACCTGGCTGGAGGGCAGCTCCTCCTCTAATGGTGTATTGATCATGCCGTGTACTCCACAACACTAAGCACTGTAGGGTGTACTTGTGTTAATAGTGGCAGGAGAGACCATCAATAAATAACCCAACCGCAGTGAAGTCCATCAAAGAGGTTAATAGCACCTATAAAACACTCACATAATCGATCACTGAAAAAAAACAATCCAAATTTGACAACAAAGTCAGTATATGAAAACAAAATATGACTTCTGCACGGAAACACGCAGTCACACACACGCAAATTATAACCCCGATCACAATTTTATATCCATGTTGCCCTTTGACAGCTGGTGTTAGTGGCAAGGGGGGGGGGGTAGAAGGGGAGGTGGTTTGCACGTGACGTCATAATGAGGCGCCAATCACCAGAGCGGAGAATTTGGCGGGCCCGGGGCGAGGGGTACCTACAATACAGGTGTTTCCTGCACGTTGGAACTTCCGCTCACCGCTACTGAGGTATATCATGTTTCCTCAACCTCGCTGCACCAACACCACCAGTATATACTAACTGAAAATTATGTACTACAGTATATTATACACTAAAATTATACACCATCATTATACACTGATTAAAATAATGTACCATAATTATACACTAAAATAATGCACCATCTTTATCCACTGATGTGTAGAAAATCAAGAACATTATCAGTCAGGTCAGGAAAAGTGGGTTATGTGATTGACTAAACACAGACAAGAACTTTTAAGTTATCTTAGGTTGGTGTCCGACAGTCCCCCCACACCCCCCCCTTGTCTCTCCCTCACCTCCGTCTAGTGGCTACGGCAGACAGCGACTAAGTGGTAAATTATACATAATGATCCGTGTCTTGTATCCATCTTAATATATTATGTCTAGACACACACATTGAATTGCGACGCGACACACACACACACACACACACACACACACACACACACATACACACACAGAGACAGATGTGCGTAAAAAATGTATACCTGTGAAGACATTATACCGTGTCAGAGATATATACACACACTTGGGACTGTTAGAAGGCCTATAAAAAATAAGAGTGGTGAAATACTGATGTGCCAAGGTAAAATGTACACACTGACTGTTTCCTGCCAGAGAGAGAGAGAGAGAGAGAGAGAGAGAGAGAGAGAGAGAGAGAGAGAGAGAGAGAGAGAGAGAGAGAGAGAGAGAGACTTAACACTACCGGAAGTTTAACACGCTGCGGTGAAGGTCCTGTGTAATGATCTTTGTTCCATGTCCGCACTGCCCATAGTCACCCTTGACCCGGGGAGTACCTTACCTGTCCTCTCCCTTTCTCCCTCTCCCTACTCCCGTATCTCTTCCCTTCACCCTAACAACACGCAAAACTTAATCCGCCTCCCGTCCCCACACACCCCCACCTCCCCTTCCCTCCAATTCCTAACCCCCCTACCTTTCCTCTCTTTCTCTCTCCCCCTCCCTCCCTCCATCCAGGAAACCTCCCATCACCCCCTTTCCTACTTCCTGCGCCCCCCCCGTCATCACTACCCCCCTCCTTTAGTACCTCCGTGACCTCCTTCCCCAGTATCCGGTGCTTCGTCGCCAGCGAGTATTTCTTCGCTTCTTTGTCGCAGCGAACCAGTTTCTTGAAGGTGTATCGAGTCGTTCTTTCAAGGTCTCTCTCTCTCTTTATTTGGCATGTCACTTTCTCTACGTGGGACGCATCTTAACCCACCTCCTCCTCCTCCTCCGTCACCTAGACCTGTCAGGCACCACCAGTAGGAGTAAGGTATTAATATCCCGCCAATATCATCATTCCGGCCAATTCACACTCATTTCTGGCTCCAGGTTGTATCCCGGAGACGATGAAACGAGATTCTTCCCGCTGCGTCTGTGTCCAAGATCTACTGTACGTTCTTGGTGTCCAAGTCAGAGCCTCCCTCTGTGTAGCCTTGTTGACGTAGACTACATCACAGCTACGTGTCTGTTCTGGCTCTAGTACATTTCGTCAGAAGTCGAGCATAAACCTAACCTAACCTAACTCAGCCTTACCTTACCTAACCTAACTTGACTCAATCTTACCTAACCTAATCTAACCTAACCCCCTGTGCTAATCGCCAGTCCCCTCTTAAGTACCCTCCACTTGAAACTTCTCTTCAGGGGTCTTTATTTAGAAACTACGTCACAACTACGTTCTTAAGTCCCCATTACGCTTGTCTTTCTCTCTTGAAACAGAAGACATGAACATTTCCCTAACGTCTTTCATGAACCACGCCACAGTTAGGCTCCTCCTATGTGCTTCTGAAACACACACGGTTACCTGGCCGCACCTCATAATGAAGAACCAGGTAACAACTCCACCACCCACGTCTCTCTCTCGCCCCGTCACAATCAAGGCGGTGTTCAGCATATACAACACCTCAAGAATTGCTTTCACTTCCTCCATGCCCGACTCTCAAGGCACTTACTTAACCATGTCCCCCGTCACCGTTCCCTCCAACTCGATTGTCACCCCAACGATACTTTTAAAAACACTTCACAACTCACACTGTTAACCCCTGACCCGGTTATAAGAGTTCAGAACTTCGCCTTTCAATTCCTTAGTCTATCAGTGACACTAAAAAGACTTAAGTACCTCTCACTATTACATTACCTCAGGTGGTGTTGATTGAAAGTGTGTAGGTAATGTAGAAAGGATAAAGTGTGCCCCATATCAATGACTGTGCGTTAGGGACATGTTGATACTGCACACTAGTACATAGTAAAGTGGTGAGACCATCATTTTACTCGCCAACCTTCACTGGGAGTACCATGAGACCAAACAGGTGACTCTTAGCAGGAGAGCCGTGCGCTCTATCCACTCAGTCACCGCACACACTAATTAACGTATACTCTTGGTGTAATATTTATATGATTTTTTGAAGATTAAATTTGTGCTAAGGCTTAGATCAACCAATAATTAGGGTACATTCGGATCACCTGAAGTTTAGGGCCCTGCAGCTTATTTGGCCAGACGATTCAACACCCTAACGCTACCTTGGAAGTTAGGTTAGGTTGGTATACTTAATCTTACAGCGAAATAAGTTTGGGGGGGGGGGGGTAATATCCAGGTAATCCGTGCTATCTTTCATCATCAGGTAAGAGGAACATCCACCTTCTAGACCCTTTTAGAGGATCTGAACCCAAGTCACGACGTCCACTCCCACCCCCCCACCCTAAGTCTTCCCAAGTAGTGACCGCCGCAGCAGCTGGCACTATGGCAGGGTCCCTAACAGCG
Organism: Homarus americanus; assembly: GCF_018991925.1. Classification (NCBI taxonomy): domain Eukaryota; kingdom Metazoa; phylum Arthropoda; class Malacostraca; order Decapoda; family Nephropidae; genus Homarus; species Homarus americanus. Next base: position 733,539 of record NW_024720711.1, read on the forward strand.
AGACAAAGGTCAGAGGTCACTATAAGGATACACCGCCATGCATAGTGAGGTAAACAAAAAAATTATTCTTGCCAACATTCCCTGAAACACCAATATGGAATTGACTGACAACACAATGCCAACACAACCTCACCACACATAGTAAAACAAGGTATATACACGCTGCCAACATCACTTCACCTCACACAATTGTCAACACCACACACACACACCTGCCAACACCCCCTCACCACCAACAAACAACTGTCAACACCACCTCACCCCAAACTCCACCAAGGTGATATTTATGGACAGGTAGATGAGCCGAGTTACCTTCAAAGCCACGTTATATTTTCAATTCTTACGAGACGGAGGCTTTGGTGAGAGGTGTTTACGCAACCAGCTCAGTGTTATATATGGGCGTGAGGTTGGTGAAGGCGTGGGTGTAATGAGAGGCTGGGTGTAGCGTCAGTTTAGGGAAGGTGTGGGTGTAGGGTGAGTGAGGGTGTCAGAGAAGGGCAGGGTGTGGGTGTTGATGGTAGTGTAGGGCAGATGAGGGTGTAGGGTAGGGTGTAGGGTAGGGTGGGTGTACGTGAGTGTGGTGTAAGGCGGGGTAAGGGTGTAAGTGTAGTGTAAGGCGCGGTGAGGGTTCCGACAGCCCCTGGCACCGGAAAATAGGTCACTCCTAAGCCCCCGTGACCCCGCCAGTCGTGCCTCCCCCCCCCAGGTCAAGGCACTCACGCCTCACCACAATGATCTCAGCCTGAGCCGTTATGAGGCAATCTCATGGGCAACAGCGTCTTATATAACAGGAACTCCACAACAGAAACTGCAGAATTTTTTGGCTATCACAAAGAATAAAACTACAGGTGTTTTTGGTTATTGTAGCTGCGTTTGGTTACACATTAAAGGTGTACCTGTAAGAGTCTACAACACTACACTACTCTACGCTGGATACTTTAGGCATAATCCAACTAGCAAGCACAAACTTTGGCAGGACGGAAGTACGGGTGGATGGGTCATATTAACACCCCTCCCTCTCTCCCCACCCCTCTCCCCTCCCCTCTGTAAAAGCATTGGGAATATAGGAATGATTTTAGTCAGAGGTTCTTACAATACGTATAAGTAAAAAAAAAATACAAATAAAAATAAAACGCAGAAAAAATAAAATAAAATAAAATACAAACAAATATATATACAATAAAATAAAATTACAAAATAAAAATAAAAGCTAATAAAAGGCTCCGTTTACACGTCACCCCAAAGTTCACCGACCACTGAGTCAAGCTAATTCTGGATTTGAAATAATGAATTACATCACAGAGACGGCCTTATCTAGTGACAGAAGATTACTCGTGTATGGGTGAAAGATACGTGTTATCGGTCACCACCTTGAAACTAAGTGTGTGGCCAGCAGAGGTGGGGGATGGTGGAGGTCAGGGGGGATGGGGGACGGTGGGGGATGGGGGACCGTGGGAGATGAGGGGAGCATAACTTTCCCTCCCCCTCACCCACATAATAACCGAGCCCCCATTATCTAATCATTATCATTCTCGCTCTTATTTACGTAACGTGCATCAGAAATAAAGTTGTTAAGGCCACAGAACAACGAGATGACGGCACTCAAAGAGGATTTAAGTGCCGATTAAATAAATACTTCAGTCTGAAACGATTGAGAGAGATTATGCGGGTGGTAAGAAGGTTTAAGGGCCTCCCAAGTGAAGTCCAAAGGGCTCTTATACTTTTGTGATGAAGGATAATATTGACCAATAAACTCCTGTGACATCCTGTTAATATATATATATATATATATATATATATATATATATATATATATATATATATATATATATATATATATATATATATATATATATATATTTGATCTAGTCACTGTGTTTATAAAGTTAGATGTACAGTCGTTCAAAAAATTATCTTTATAAAATTGTGGTGAAAAAATATGACAGATTGGATGAAGGATTTTGACAACCCTACCAAGACAACAGGAGTCACAGTGTTCATTTTGAAATTCATCGACTCCCTTCCCCAAGCTCTCACAGTGTTCTCCTGGTTGACTTTATCACCTGTGAATCTAAGCATACAACACTGGAGGGTCACCTGGGCTGCACTACTGAGGCTACAACACGACCCGTCCTCACACCTGGAAGCCACCTAACACAAACTGGGACCTTGAGAGAGGTAGGTGTGTGTGTGTGTGTTATCTCAACTTTCAATAAACAACACCGACCTCACCTGAACACCTGTCATTACTGTTCCCACACGCCAGGGGGAAAACCTCGTCTGGATCACATTAACTATAAATATTCCCTGATAAACAAGATCTCGTTGATAAAAAAAAAATTCAATGTCAAAATAAAAACAAGTTGCCATAATGTAACATAATCATTCGCACTTCCCAATATTTCATCTCTAAAAGGCTTGTCTCAGGTGAGCTTTGATGAAGGTCTGTCAAGCGGTGAATGAGTTACTATACTGTACTGTTTACGGTAGTTCAGGGCGCATCGTTTGTGTCTCTCCATCAATTTATCAAGTTTCTATGTTTTAATTAATGTCGACTGTGGTACGGAAGGTGACACTTGTAGAAGAAAATAGGCTTCTATTATAGTCACTTTCTTTTATATATCTACTAAGAGTTTTTATTTTAATTAGTCGTAAGTTAGTGCTAAAAAATACCAAAACAGAAACTCAGGTGTACAGGTGATAGAACAGCTGGTCGTCAATATGGTCACCTCCAACCTCAATAGCCAGAGCACTACACACCTCACCCCACCAATCTCACCCTCCATATACCTGGTTACGTCGCACCATGTAAAAAAATAACACCTGGTAAGATCAAAGGTCTATAACACGTCTGACCAAGGTGACAGTAGGTCAAGACTCCCAACGAGCCACGATGGGTCAAGAGGCCAGCCAGGTCAGCGATTGCCCCAGCCAGAGGAGAAAAAAACCAGGTCAGCAGCAGCATCAAGGTGTTCCAGTTCCTCTTCCGCCACAGGTGTCAAGGCCGTCTTACCAGTCCAATAAGTCTTGTCAGGAGGTGGAGCTTCACTAGGGCTTCACAAGGTCATACTCGGTGGATTTTTTTTTTTTACTTGGGAGACGACCTACACGCCTCCTCACCCCTTTATGATGGTGCTACACTACCTTCTGCTCGTGGGATTCTACCGGCCATTTTGCTACCGTCCAACACATCACAAGACGAACCTGTAGTCTGGGTTTTGCCTCCCTGCACCAATACCACAACAAGTGTTTCCCAACAAAATATTTTACGGACAACCTACAGGTTTATGGACCTGTAGAGATTGCCCCAGGTCTTGGCAATAAAATGAGTGAAAACATAAAAGTAAAATAACCTTCTACACAATTTCTTTTTCGTAATATAAAAAAGTTCAGCTTCCTCTTGAAGTGTTGCAATGAGCCACCGCCCGTCTCTCTCTCTCTTAATTAAAGTATTGTACAAGAGGAGGTGTGTGTGTGGCTCCTCTGGGGCCGTGACGCAGTCTCCCAGGACAAGTTTTTATCGGTCGACGACAACTCATTACGCAAACGGCGATATGGCTACGGCTCTCCCGACACTCGCGTCAACACTGCCTGAACACTAAACACTCCTCGGCCTCACTACACCAGCAGTGAGGTGAAGTCAGTCAGTACCAGCCACAACCTTAAAGCAGTGTGGAGCCACAACCTACAGCAGTGTGGGAATATGGCTATCACCGCCCTCATGGGTTTACACGTGTTTACAGTTCTGCGTCTCATCCCTCCCGCCACCACTGTTGCCAATCCTAGCTTCTCACATCTTTCCTATCGTAAAAAAAATACCTAAGTCACCTTAACCTCACCAAGATGAAGAGTTACAAACACTTGAGTAGAAACACGTAAAGCTTTTAATGAAAGTCGTTAATCTAAAGAAAATATTTTGAGCCAGTCGTGAAAGTTTCAGCGTAAAGGTCAAGAGGATTGAATACAGTTGAATAAATTCACCAAGTTGTTACAATAAACAGCGCCTGGTCACCACACACCGTAGTTGTGACGCACCAACCAAACAATACCACAACACTTGACGAGGGCAGGAGTGTGTGGCAACGCGGGGCGGCGCCATATGTGTCACCAGCACTGTGGGTCAGGCACTCCTCCTACTGCCACTAGGAGCAACGCCCTGCCCCTCCTCTACCCCAACCTGCCCTACCCTCCTCTACCCCAACCTGCCCTACCCCCTCTACCCCAACCTGCCCTACCCCCTCTACCCCAACCTGTCCTACCCATCGCTTCTCCCTCCATGACTTACCCATCCCATTAACCTTATTTGATCAATACTAACTAACCTAACCTAATCTAACCAGTCTCCTTTAATCCACAACAAAATAGTATTGTGACCATGCTCCAACCTAACCTACCCTACTACACTCATGCTCTACCCCCTTTCCCACGCTCCCAACACCCGCTACCCTACACTCCCATCCAACCTACATACTGTAAATACTCCTCTGACCTTGCCAACCCCTCTGTCTCACCCTACCCAAAGAATATCTCTCATCATTTTCGTTCTCATCTCCTCCCTCATAGTCCTGGGTACAGTGAGGTGTGGGTGCTGATAGACGAGTCAACACACAAAGGACCTAACTTAACGTAACCATCTGTGATAACTTAGTTGACTGTCATTGGTCGAATTGCCTGACTGTTTACCATTGTGTATATACCCACACCGTCTCGGTACATCGTTTGTATACCTGCACGGTCACTATTTATATGTATAACCCAGAGAATCCAAGATATACGTACACATGGATTCACTATTCATATTTAACCTAAGAGATTTCAAGACATAAATATAAACACGAATTCACTATATAAATTTATATATCAAGTACCTTATATACTATAGGAGAATATATAAGCACATACTGATGAAAGAGACGCAATATCTCCCGGTCACAAGGGCTTAACAGGGTGACACAACAACCTTGACCCCGACACGACACATTTCTTATGTAAGGGTAAAAAAGTAACACGTTTCATTCCAATATCGCGATCAGATATCAAGTTAAAGAGTGGACACAAGGCTTCAGGGGATTAGGTTAGGTTAGGTTAAGTGTAAGACCTCACAAGATGGACAGAATTCATAGAATCTAACATAAGAGGCAGCCTGGGCCAGAGAGTAGACTGGCAACACACACAGTCCAGTACACTGCTTCCTGCTGGCTGTCACCCACTCAACCTCTCACTGCTAGACAACACTCCGCTAAACACCGATTCTTCTTTTTACTATATAATACAACTCTCGTTCTTCTTAATCCGCTCCCGGAAACACAAACTTAGAGAGTGAGAGTTTTTTTTAAGTTTAAAAAATTTATTGACAAAGCTTGGAGTACAGTTTGCCTATTCTGAGTAAATAAAAATGATTTCCGTATTCCCCGCTACACGTCTGTTGTTCTCATCACAAGACTACTCGGATTTGAGAGAGAGAGAGAGAGACTCTTACGCATGCGTCACTAAACAAACCACGACATTCTCCCTTATACGTTCCTATCCTCATTCTCTATTCTTCTTCTATCCCCGGAAACGAGCGCTAACTCTACAGTAGATTAAAACCTAACCCTACAGCTCTCTCTAAACCTCACCAAGCCGGAAACTTGTGTTATGTCTTAAATAACTCGTAATCTGAACCTAACACACCACCTGGCTGCCGACGCCCTTCAGCACTACAGGGGTAGCTGCTTCCCACGGCGGCACGTGAGGGACGGGGTCACGTGAGGAACGCCAACAGGGGGTCACATGCGGGCCCTCCCCCTCCCGCCACTTCACTGCGTGTATGTGATCCATCATAAGTGACCAACATTCTCTCCACCAGCCTGGGAAAATACACACATTTATTGATCTCATACAACAAGGAGGGGATAACCTGACAGGGTGCTCACTGGTGTCTACACACACGCGCGCGCGCGCGGCAGAACACGCTATCTATAAATTATGTTTTCACAAGAATTGATAAATTCAGGTTTCTTTTTATCACCGATCAAATAATAACCGAGAGAAAAGAGTAAGAAACATATTGATCACTACATATTGATCCTGTCAAAGTAGAAGAACCAGACTTGGGGAGCATAAAAACACATATTGGCATCACAGAACCTGTTGGACAGAACCAGCCAGGAGGAGTACTCATACATATTGATCTCACTCCACAAGGTGCGGAGGAGGATGCCGAAGGACCCTAACCTTAACCCGAGATGACTGACCACACGAGGCAACCAAGCAACAAGATTTGGTTCATGCTTCAGCCAATAATATTTTGCCCCAAGTCCTCACCCTCCACGGATACTAGGTGTCACCTTTAAGCACCAGCCGAGACGATAACCAATACGTCGCCGAGAACTTCAAAGAGTCCAGGAATAGCTTGTGATAATTACGTGACCAGACAGAAGCCCGGCGTCTGGGGATTTCGAGATCACTTTACGTTTCTTGACTACCAGCTAAACACTGATGACTCATGAGAGGGAGATAGAGAGGGAGGAAAGGGAGATAGAAAGAAGTGAGAGGGAGAATGGAGTGAACAATAATAGGCAAGCAAGAGGGAGAGGGAAGAAGAGGGAGACAGAAGAACGAGAGGGGAGGACACTAGTGAGGAAATATGTGGGGCGAGTTAAGGGCCTAGTTGGTATGGGGAGCGTCGCTGGGCACAAGGACAAGATCACCTCGAGGGGGGACGGACACACACACACACACACACACACACACACACACACACACACACACACACACACACACACACACACACACACACTACCTACCTGTTGGAATAAGGGCGACGGTGTGATATATCTAACAGGTTAATATACAGACTTAAAAGCTTATTATTATTTCCTATGTTGTGTGTTCGTTCAATCTCTTCTACAAATAAACAGTAAATATCATCCACAAACTTAAGAAATCTCCCAATCCACGAACATAATCAGTTAGATTAGTGCTGTAGCTTGTAGGTATTAACACAAAGATGACGACCAAGATGATTTACGGGTTAAAGAATCTCGAAGGAAAGCAAATGAACTAAACTTAACGAGTGTGAGACAGTGGTGAGGGGCTTCCCGTCACCACCAGCCTCCCACGTCACGCCGGGGGAAAAATTTTACACGTGTCCTCGGGATTTCCTGCTCTTTAAAGCTTTACAAGGGATCCCCCCTACAGTCCTCCACACACACACACACACACACACACACACACACACACACACACACACACACACACACACACACACACACTACAAAGAAATAAATACAGAGAGAAGGACTACTCCCCTAATACACCGCACAGGTACACTTAGGACACTCATACACACCCTCGAATACAAACGAACAAGACACCTGTATTTATACTTACAAATCTACCATTGGAATGTATTCTCGCATACAATCTTGAATACAAATATACACTAGTCCAACATCCCAAAACATACACACTATCTCTCTCTCATACAAACAAACACATTATATTTATCTCTTAGGATAATACACACACACGTATCGTCTACCCTGGCATACTAATATTCTCACACCACGCTAATTGTATACTTTTAATCTCAAGTTTGCTTTTTGTTTTGTTTTGTGGTATAAGTCAGGTCAAATATTGTACCAGGGTAACAACCAAATATAAACACCGAATGTAGACGGCAGCTGAAGCCTCATTACTCAGAACAGGGATGAGAAGTTATAAGAAAAAAGTTAGATTAACATGTATGTATGTATGTATGTATGTATGTATGTATGTATGTATGTATGTATGTATGTATGTACGTATGTATGTATGTACGTATGTATGTATGTACGTATATATGTATGTTCGCCATTAATTAAAGTTTTAATTATAATACTTCACTAAACTATGAATAATGTCAAGCATATCGAAACAACTAGGCATAAATTCGGTAAATAAAAAAAAACTATTACTCATAAGATCAGTAGATGAGATTAGATTAAGTTTATTTTACGGTCTCGATTAACACACACACACACACACACACACACACACACACACACACACACACACACACACACACACACACACACACACACACACACACACACACACACACACACACACACACACACACACACACACACACACATGCCTCACTTCCCAGCCTCCATCTGGTGCTTCAGTCATGGCTGGGACTGACGCCTGCAACATGTATCTAACTTAATAACTTCCAAGTGAACTCCACTGTCTGGACTGACCTCTGCCACCAACCTGTTTTATCTCCGGGCAAACTTGTTGAATTTGTGTGTGTGTGTGTGTGTGTGTGTGTGTGTGTGTGTGTGTGTGTGTGTGTGTGTTCATTAGTACGTGCGATAGTATAATTTATGTGAGTAGCGAGCGAGTGTACGTACACATAACACTAAGACTAACAATTCCATCTATTACTCCCCCCCCCCCCTTCGGTCTGTACCACTGAACAAAATATAACAATAATCTAAACATATAAACATCGTACAGGTGAATCTATTACCTGTATAAAATAAAAACCAAAACATCGTATTTAAATCGAACATTTCCAAACTCCGCCTGAGAACAATTTTAGAAACCATTAGAGTAGTAATTATTATGACAACCACAGCCACCACATTTGAGGCAACACACGTCCAATTCACCAAGTTGGCAGACGGCCAGGAAGTTGGAAGTGACATCACATCACTTTCTCTTATCATCTCCCAGCCTCCCTGCCAGGAGTGAGGGAGTCTGAGAAGCACCACCAATGTCACCACTACCACCACTGTCACCACTACCACCACTGTCATCAACACCACCGCTGTCACTACTATCACTACCAGTCGCTACAAGTGTTCGCATCATAGTTATTACCAAGTCATGTTCGTAACAGAGCCAACCACTATCACTGCATCTCCCTCCCTGCCACTGAGCCACCTTTGTTACCACTGGAGATCACACCAACACACCTTAACAATGTTGGGTGGATGGCACAGGTGTGGAAAATGTGCAGGTCAGGTGGCCAAGTGGTGGATGCACCTAAATTTAAGTGGCCCAGTGGTGGATATACCTCATTTAAGTGGCACAGTGGTGGATATACCTCATTTAAGTGGCCCAGTGGTGGATATACCTCATTTAAGTGGCACAGTGGTGGATATACCTCATTTAAGTGGCCCAGTGGTGGATATAACTCATTTTTAAGTGGCCCAGTGGTGGGTATACGTCATTTTAAGTGGCCCAGTGGTGGATATACCTCATCTTAGGTAGCCCAGTGGTGGAGAAGGGAGTTCAAGTGGTAGTGGAGGCACTGTGGTGGAGTGTAACACAAGTGATGGTTCCCAGGTAGGTGTGTGATGGTAGACGCTACAACTGGCAGGTGTTTGTGTGGCTGAGTGGAGGAGCGAAGGAATGTAGTACCACACGAGGCATCACCAGCAGGCGTAGGGGGAGAAAAGACTTTCTCTGGCTTCCTGCTCCCTCCTCCCACCAGCGTCGACGCCCACACTACTCTTCATCACCACTACATCCACCACTGTTTTCACTCACTCCTCCCTCACAACCAAGCCACGAGGAGGGAGAGCCTTTCTCAGCGTTGTGGTGTCGATCAGCATGGTCTTCCTGGTTCCCTGTGAGTGCTGATGGGCCTCAACTGGTACTTCCTATCAGTGAGTTGCTGGCACTGCCTGGCACTCGCAGGATAACCACTTGTTGAGCGCTCCTCCTTTATGTTGGAACACTTACACTCTCTTCCCACAACACTTTGGCATCAATGAAGATTTGTGTTGTAACATCTCATGATTAATCTGACACTGATAATGAGTAATAAACATACACAATTAACATGAGTAATGGGAAGAGTTGCAGGAGGTTAAGCGAAGCAGCACGAAGGGCGTTCTGTGTACATCCGTACCACGGTGGTACCAGCACAAGGCTTCACTGCGGTCACCGATTGCACGCTGTTCATTTTCCGCAGTAATTACTGCAAAATATTAATTAATACTATAATACCACTAGTGATGATAACATTATCACGAATAACTCACTATAGCATACACAATATCTTTCTAATATACACAACACTATACGTGTGTGTGTGTGCGTGTGTAGCAGTAAGTCCCGAGAGAGTGGAGAGAGCTCGGTAGAGAGCGGGTGCGACCCCGTATACACAGCACCTGAGCGCGCGTCTCACTAACTGACTGCCTGGCCCGCCGAGCTGACTGGCTGCCTCCCACCTCTCCCAGCCCCGCCAAGCCCCTCCCCCACTACCATCAGGCCCCACACTGCTGCTGCCCGCTCACCCCACAACACCCAACCACACCCAACCCCACTACGTGCGCCTACACTCACACATCTTACAGCAGCTACCTCCACACATCTTTCCTGTAACTGATACTTGAGGTGCAGCCATGTGCAGGCTGCTGTGGATGATATACTTCAGTTTGGTGTGGCATCACAGGTTACGAGGGGGTAAAGCTGACCTTATAGCAGCACCAGTCATAAGCGCCAATTATACACAATTATGATTTGACTTTCTCACATTTCTGCACCAATTAATCATGGCATAAGGCACCACACATGAGAGGGATACCGGGGATAATTATACGCCAACTGACTCCCACGTCGAGTCCCCTGCTGCTCCCTGATGATGCAGGCACGTGGAGTTTTCATCAGCGGCATGACGTCATGGAGGCGTCATGGGCACGTCACAGGTGCGTCATGAGAGCGCGGCACTCTTGACCTTGGCAGCATCGGGTTGATGATTGGCGGGCGGCAGGCACCACAGCAGCAGCACCAGCGGAGGATGTCGCTACTTCACAACCACTTAAGCCTGTTCCCAGCTTAGATTTCCCCTCCGTAACCACCGGAAAAAATACATCCCGTGTCGATTACTACTAGTGTCCCTCTCGGCTCCCGCCACCAACACAGGGAAAAGCTCTAACACGGAAAACTCACTTCATACATACAACTGCATACTACTAATATTACTAATTTAATTTCATTTTATTCACTCAGAAACAATAGTACAAGTATGAGTTCTGTCACAGGCGCAGAAACAAAAAAATCCAGAATAATAACAGTAAACAAACGACTTAGGATCAATGTGCAATACCACGTTTTATTTTCCACCCCAAGGTAACACAGCCAAATATACACCGTCCTGACCCAAGGTAACACAGCCAAATATACACCGTCCTGACCCAAGGTAACACAGCCAAATATACACCGTCCTGACCCAAGGTAACACAGCCAAATATACACCGTCCTGACCCAAGGTAACACAGCCAAATATACACCGTCCTGACCCAAGGTAACACAGCCAAATATACACCGGTCACTGACCCAAGGTAACACAGCCAAATATACACCGTCCTGACCCAAGGTAACACAGCCAAATATACACCGTCCTGACACCTACAGCCACACCGTCTACAATCACCACTAAAAGATGCACACCTTTCTCTCATGTCAATAAAGACACGTGTGTTTGTTTACATCATAATGACTCTTCTTACTACCAATAACAAAAGACTTCTTAAAACGTGCCAAAGTCGGCCTTCAGGTCTGCACCATCAACAACAACCACTGATAAACACGACACACAAGCGACCTTGTACAGATAATACTCAGTACTAGTGGGTGCTAACAGCCGTTCATGAAGGTAAAAGCCATGTTGTGAAGACAGGTGTACAGTATGTTGAGAAAATAACACATTTACGACCAGAGAAGTGAGTTTTGTCTTAGGTATCGATAGCAAGTGACTAATCCTACTGGGCCCCCAACTAACCTAACCTAATCTTACATGCGGCTAAGGAAGCAACAGCAGCACTTCTGGCAGACTTACAAGGAGTGGTAAACGATAGAAGCAACAGTAGCTGGCAGACAATGGAACCAGTAACGTCATCTACGTCAGAGAGAGAGAGAGAGAGAGAGAGTTCAATGGTAACAATGGTATACATTTCTTGTACACGGCAGACACTCGCCTTCCCCTCCCTGCGGTGCCTCTCGCCCGGCCAATACCACCAATCACTATATGACCTTTTGGGAACTCAATTGTTACTCCCCGAACCGATTGGACCGGTCTATACCACGCAGGACCCATCCCAGTTACCGCCCCTCCCCTTCCCTCCCTCCTTAGGTACACATACCTAAAGAGAGAAAAGCCACCCCCCCCGCCTCCTCCTTTAGTCGCCTCGCAATTGGTATGACGTTTGGCCCACACTTGACACTTGGCTCCATCTCAACTCCTTTGCTTACCCACCCACTGATGTCCTGTTATTCATCTCCTCTCGCTGTCCTTCTCTTATTCATATATTTCCCTTAGCCAGTCTCATCCATGCGCTGCCCTTCATCACTATCATCACCATCATTATCCTCATCTTCTTCCTTAATACACTTTATGAAGCAACTCGAATCCTGTTGACATTCTGGGAAAATTTGATGTTGAAATGATACCCGAAGTCGTTCTTGTAAGTCCTTTGATTATAGAGGAGGAGAAAGGAAGCAAGTGAGAGAATGGTGATGATGTAGATGGCAATGATGGTGATGATCCTGATGATGGTGTTAAAACTGATACTGATGATGAAACTTATGATGATAATAATGTTAATAACGATGATGGAACAGATGATGATACAGTGTTATGTTACTACACCAAGTTCAACAATACCTTTCCCGTCACGAAGAACCAAGGCTTATCTACGTCAGGTACACTGTTTCAACAAAATCAATATTGTCTCTGTAAATGTGGCTAATTACACTTGTTCTGGGGGACTTGTTGGCAGGTTAGTTGTGGGGCAGGTGAGGTACAGGGCAGCGAGACAACAGAAATATTTAAAGCAAAGACAGAAAACAGACAGATAGCCAGACAATGGTGTTGTTGTCTCTATCTTCAGCTTTGATGGTCCGTGTTTGTAGTTGCCAGCTTGTATACTGAACAACAATTTTCTCGGTAGGGATGATAAGACCAAGATTCTCACAGGGTACATCTACCGGTATATAATTCGGAGTAACTTTCATTTGGCGGCGGGTTTTGGTGTGTAGTTAACTGTGATATTTCTGGGACAGTCGAGAATAGACGTCAACAATCGATTTATGAGTCCAGTAAACGAAGCAGGGCAGAGTGCTCCACCTTGCGGGGCGCTAACCTGCATATCTGACGTAAAAGCCACCTACCCAGTTTAACAAATGACCTTTGTCCATTTAGGCTAGCTTGTACAGTATGTTTTACCTGTTAATTACTTTAAATACAGGAGCTTTAAGTTCAAGAACTGACTTACATAATGCTAATAATGAATTCCCAAGTACACTCCACACAAGTCTAATGACATCACAGGCGATAATGTTATCACGCTGTGTTGTTTACCCCCAAAAAACTTGTCATCATTTTTCTCTTCAATTTCTGCTGACGTCCTCGAGTTCTGGTTAGTAAATGGTCGTGACGAGACATGACCCGATTTTACTCTCATCTGATCCCCTTTCCGCCGCGGGTCCAGATGGGAGACTATGTCCACCCGATCGTGTTAGTGACTCACCAGCTCCAAGCTTTACCATCAAGGATGTGAGCTGCCCCATGCTATTTACATACTTTTCCCATGCATTTTGTCGAAGCTCATTTGCACGTTCACGCACTGCAGCAAGAGAAGGTTGAAATAGTTTTACCAAAAGAGATGTTCAATTTTTTTTAACCCTTGTTCACCTGGCTATATACATTTATACCTATTTCGTTTATACTTGTGATTCCCATTTCATTTTCCCTCCTGTCTACTCTGAAAATATCACATATTCCCAAACCATTCAGTTAAAATGACCACTGGAAGTTATATCTGAAGCTTATCAAGTAATCCAATGACCTAACCCTGATAACGATGACGAAGACGATGGTGATGATGAGGGAAAGTACAACATAAAGGTAAAAAAATATATGAAGGCCAAATTATGGAGACGAGACGAACGACAGAAACGAAAAACAATGCAAAAAATACACAGAACAATTATATCCCACACCTGGAAACCTTCACAGGTAGTAATTAATGGTTTAATACAATTACAAGTTCCCCTCCGGCGAAATGGTGGTGGGTACTGCCTTCGTCGACACACACACACACACACACCACACTTGCCACCCCCTCTGTTTTATTATTAATGCATCCCTCAGACAAAGCAAATGCCCAAATAAATGGAAAACCGCATTTGTCACCCCCCATCCCCAAGGTCACCACCCCACAGTCCCCTAACGACCTCAGGCCAGTTGCCATTACCCCCATACCCAGTCTACTCTGAGGACTTTGTTTTTGAGTGGGCATTTGCCAGAATCTATCAGTCAATTGATCCACAGCAATTTGGCAATATGAGGACCTCCTCTACATCACACTGCTTAGTGAGCTTTCTGGATTTCCTGCACAAAAACCTGCAGAAACGTAAGACATCACTGGCCGTTGCCCTTGTTGACTTCAGGAAGGCTTTTGACTTTGTTGATCACTGCACTGTTATCAACAAGGCCACTGCACTAGGGCTGCCCACCAACCCGGTCTCATCGCTCACTGATTTCTTGAGTGGACGTCGTCAGGCAGTGAGGTATCAGGGCTCCGTCTCCACATTCCAACACCTCACCTGCGGTGTTCCCCAGGGAACCAAGATGGGACCATTGTGCTTCCTCATCCTGATGAACGACGCTCTATTGGACACTCCTCACACGTACGTGGATGACTGCACTGTGGGGGTTTCAGTGGACAACACCGCACCAGACTACTCATCGCTACAAGGCACCCTGGGCAGGCTTCTGGCATGGACTACGGAGAAAAGGGTCACCATCAACCACACCAAAACCGAAGTCATGCACATCAATACCGCCACCACTCCAATGCAAGCTCTAGCATTCACAGTGGGTGCCCATCCTCTCCAATAAACTGGACTGGAAGGTCCATGTAAATAACACAGTCAAGGCAGCCTCGTACCGTCTCTACATGCCACGACGACTTAGGTCACTTGGAACACCCACGCCAGAGCTGAGGACTATCTGCAACGCCTTTATTCTCCCCAAACTAACGTATGCGTCACCAGCCTGGTCGTCTTCTCTCAACTCCACCCAACAACGTCAGCTAGAGAAGGTACAGAAAAGGGCCTGCAGAATCATGCTCGGTGCAGAATACTCCGGCTACACCAACGCTCTCTCCACCCTGGAAATGCCATCCCTCAGTGACCTCCACCACCAAGCACTGGAAAGGTTTGGCAGCCAACTAATGCACCACCCTCGTCATCGCCACCTCCTGCCACCGGCAGCCCCCCCACCCACCTCGCGCAGTCCGCCACTACAACAAAATTCAGCCCATAAGAGCCCATCCAATCTATTGTTAAAATAATAAACAACTCCTGATTTATGTACTGTACAGCCCTGTAAATGTATTCAATGCATATTATGTCATTATGTCTAAATCAAATGTAAGTGTATATATTTTCAGCCACCGGCTGCAACTCTATTAATAAACAGTTCATTATTATTATTATTATTATTATTATTATTATTATTATTATTATTATTATTATCACACACACACACATTGTTAGCTGCGTTAGTCAGCCCTAGAGATGCATTTCTAGACTGACTGATACTAACAGAATTAAAGATTGATTGGCTAACTGAATGACTGACTAGCTGGTTGATTGACTGATTCAGCCTCCTCACTGCTCCTACACCAACACACCTTGACTTCGGTCTCACCTTTGAGTAATTAACCTCTTATAATAATTTTTTCTCCCAAATTAAACCAATAAAAGATAGACAATGAATACCAACCCACACAGGTTCACAGTCAACTAGTTCACACATTACAACCATCACAACTAAATCAACCTTCAATTAGTACATTGTTTTTGGAGACTGAACAATGAACACTATTGATGGTAAGTGAATACAAGACAACAACTACGATTGGCTGAAATTTTGTTTCACAGTAGGTGGTGAATATTCTAATAAGACCAAATGTAAAGAAAAAATATGAAGTTTCAACCCCAAAATCACAATGTGTCAATAAAACAGAAGTCCATCAAGACTCATTCGGCTCCTAATGGGTTCCAAAACATAATGGTACATTGTTATTTAGCCAACATCTCCGTGTTCCATTAAGTCAGGCTAATTGGGACCTAAAGCCCAATAACCCACCTGACCCTAAATTTTACTGGATTCGTCTCAAACTTAAATGACACATCAAGATCAATTAGACACTAGTGAGGAAAGAATAATGACACGGGTATGATTTAACCATACTTCCAGTCTTGTGAAGTGCGGAAGTTTTATATGAGGTTAATATAGTGAGTTAATCCTGCATTCCAGGCACTCCACCCCTCACGGTGTCCCCCCCACACAACACCTGTCTCACTGCCTCGCATATCATCACAGTTGAAGGGCTTCACCTACAGTTATTTCCGCATAACGTAACACCTTCACCAACACGAAACCTTTTACTCTCAGGCCCCTGTTTTGTTGTGGTTCTTTCCTATAGAGAATAGCTGAAGATAAAATATGTAAATGTATACGTTTATAAGGTGAAGATTCGGCCTATAGTCATTTTGTTATACGACATAGGTTCGATACCTTATACAGTATGCCATATACGGACTGGGGGCTTAAACTGTGTTACGAGAGCTTCCTGCTACGGTGTTTTTGACCTTCCGCCCAGACCTTCACCTTGGTTCAGTGATATATAAAAATACATTTGTCCAAGGCTGTTAGGTTAGGTTGAAGCGTGGAGAAGGTGGTTGTCGCCAACATGACCCTGGCCGCCATCATCCGCCAGGAACTGTTGACAAAACACACACACATGCACCGTGGCCCCCCTCATTGGCCTCCAACAACAATGTGCAGCGTGTCTGTTGTCTCATCACACTGGCACTACAAACTCTCACAGTAATAACCTAACATAACCTAACCAATAAATGACTCACAACAGCGTCAAGGTTCAGTGTGACACATCCACCTTTCATAGACCTTGTTGACCCAGTAGTATAATAAACACACACACACACACCCACACACACACACACACACACCAAGGTTCGACGCGTGGCACATTAAACACCCAACACCTGCTTTTGTTCACACTGTCAGTTAACGACAAACTTAACCTAACCAACACACAATAACACCGACATCTTAGGTTCAAAGAGAGACAATCTTACAGGCGAGAGATCATGTTGTCATTGTCTCGTTATAACACGTTTGGCCGTCAAGGTATAATGCATGCTGTTTTTCCGCCACGTTTTTTTATTGTTTTTTTTTTTGTCGAGCGTCACATAACAACGTGTTTGGGCTGCCATAAATAACCTAGAGGGCATAACACCAAGGCTAACCTCTACACCGGACCTTATTCTCACACCAAGGCTAACCTCTACACCGGACCTTATTCTCACACCAAGGCTAACCTCTACACCGGGCCTTGTTCTCACACCAAGGCTAACCTCTACACCGGACCTTATTCTCACACCGAGGCTAACCTCTACACCGGGCCTTATTCTCACACCAAGGCTAACCTCTACACCGGACCTTATTCTCACACCAAGGCTAACCTCTACACCGGGCCTTATTCTCACACCAAGGCTAACCTCTACACCGGACCTTATTCTCACACCGAGGCTAACCTCTACACCGCCTTATTCACCGAGGCCACACCGGCTAACCTACACCGGGCCTTATTCTCACACAAGGCTAACCTCTACACCGGACCTTATTCTCACACCAAGGCTAACCTCTACACCGGACCTTATTCTCACACCAAGGCTAACACTTCTCACACCAAGGGCCGGACCTTATTCTCACACAAGGCTAACCTCTACACCGGGCCTTATTCTCACACCAAGGCTAACCTCTACACCGGACCTTATTCTCACACCGAGGCTAACCTCTACACCGGGCCTTATTCTCACACAAGGCTAAGGCCTTATTCTCACACAAGGCTAACCTCTACACCGGACCTTATTCTCACACCGAGGCTAACCTCTACACCGGACCTTATTCTCACACCAAGGCTAACCTCTACACCGGCCTTATTCTCACACCAAGGCTAACCTCTACACCGGGCCCTTCTCACACCCTCTCACACCTCTCTACCCCCCAACTCCCCATCTCAACTCCTGGTTTACGTCTATTGTGGCCTTAAATCTATTCGTAAGTGTAATTTGTCCCTATATTGTATAGGTCGGTGAATAGAAAACTGTTCTTAAGTTATATAGTTATGATTTTTTGTACATTGGAATATTTCAAGCAGAATATTCTTAAACTGAATAAATTAAGTGTTTTGATGGGTTGTTTTTATGGTGGATGGCTTCAAAAAGAGGCGATAATAATGTTTAAGATTGTGTTAGTGAGGTTATGGGGCCTGAAGTGAGTGACCTCAAGCTTCACAACATGACACATCTTGTTGACACATCCTGGTCTGGGATGTGTACACGACCCCCACACTCTTGACACGACACCCCCCAGTCGTGGCGCCGCTTCTACTAATATCCTCACTATTTACTTACTTTGAGATGGCTGAAGCTCGGCTATTATTAGAAGGGTAATGTTCCGATTGGCCTTCAGCCCGGCCACCTGAAGACAACCTGGTCATAACTATGTTCACAGCGGAGGGTAACAGACGCCCACCTGAGGCCCTTAACATTTACCACACCCTTGAATAACTAAATGTTTTACAGACTTTAAGGCAATGGAACTATGTGATTATAATTGTGTATGTGTGGGGAGACTGACTAACCTGTACCCTGGTCCCTGACTGGCTGTACCAGACCACTTCTAGATGACCACCTCCCTCACCTGCCTTCTCGTTCACCTTGCGACCCAGGTACCTTGTGCAGTGTCGTCAAGGTTAGGTTAGGTTAGGTCCATATACGATTACCCTCAGCCAAACCGAAACAAAATACAAACACGGAATCCTCGACTTAGACAAACCTCAAGTTACAAAATTAAGATATGAACAGCAAGGAAGTTGATGAGGAAACAGGAGAAGAAAATAGATAAGAGGAGAATAAAAACCGTATCTTTCCATCGTTTGTCTATACATCCTCCCGAGGCATTGTTCTCTCCCTCCCTGCACTTTCTCTCTCACTGCTCAGTCACTACGTCTCCACTCAACCATCTTAATCTCGACTCGCCTTGCCTTTTATCCACTCTGGTGCCTCAGGAAACAACACGCTTCACTCTGACAGGATAATGAGTAGTACGTGATTATAAGAACATGATATACAATGAACAAACTCGACGGAGACGACACCGACGATGACCGGTGATTGAGAGGCCAAGATAAAACAAAGGGTGGGTAGTAACTGATGGTCTGAGCTGCGTTAGTGGGGAGTGCTCAGCCTGTAGTACGAGCCAGTGGTGGTGAGAGCAGGCTAGAAGAGAGGAAAAAAAAATTCTCAGTGTATCCATCAGTCGATCAGTAAAGGCGGTCAGAAAGAGTGTAAATACTTGTATACTGAAGAAAACAAAAAACAATTTAAACAATTCTACTCCATCTCTCTTTTTCATTCGTCTTCTTTAATAAATGTGTCGTAACCGTGGGATTTATCTGCCATGATCTTAACAGCGGATTAATTTTCACTTCCACGTTGATTAAAGAAAACATTCCTAGAATATACTTGCAGCCTTTCCCACAAGCCTCTCCCAGTAAGACGACAACACACACACACACACACACACACACACACACACACACACACACACACACACACACACACACGTACGTCCTGAACAAACAGAGAAAAGACATTACACGCACACGCTTCGCCAAACACCAAGGCGTGGACGGTATGTGGTGTCTTTTACGACTAACTGACGGATGATCCAACGCAAGTATCAAGCCCCATTTCCGGCACATGTCAACTCTCAGTCGTGAAGTAAAAGCAAGGATGGTGTTGATAAGACTTGTTTTTCTCTATTTGATATTGTGTGTCTCCGTGAGATACTAAATCTGTCCTCATTTTAATACTTTCAACGATCTGTTAATATATCAAGTCTAACATTTTTGTAAGTCCTTTAAAGAACAATTTATATCGTCTAATCTTTTTATTAGACTTTCAGTAAGCAACAAATGCCAAGACTAACATTTTTAAAAGGCTTTCACGGTATACAATGAATCACCACAACTAATGGCGCGTCATTCCAATAGTGAGACATGTGACGCTTGGCCATTGACACACGGCGCCTTCTCCTTGGCACGGGTCACACTGGGCGACACTCCAGCAAAAGTCAACAAAACTGTCCTCTCCCGTCAGTAAACTATAAATACTGTCACCGTCCTAATCAATAATCTCTAATTATATTCCCAGTTATATTTTTACCTTCGTCTTCATTATATTTATTTACGTTTCAATGGTAGACTCCAGAAAACCTAAGTAGGTGTTCTAACCCCTTGACTAAGACGACTTGATCCATTGAGTAAGACGACTTGGTCCCCTTGAGTACAATGAACTGATCCATTGAATACGATAACTTAACCCACTTAGACTGCAGTGAATGTCTTTATCTCCACGAGGACTGAGATCTGTGGGTTAAAATATCACAATCAATGAATTAAGACATCGTATTCAAGAGATCAAGTCCACGTACTCAGCAGGTTAAGATATCTTACTCAGTGGGTTAATTAAGTGTACTCAAGGGGGTTGCCATCGTACTTAAGGGGTTAAAGGGGGGGGGGGCGTAAAAAAAGACTTATTTAACCTTAAAGACCACATTTAAGTCTTAACCCCTTTCATCAACCCCAAAATCCCTTTAAAGTAAGTAGTATCCCTAAAACCCTTTCAGTGCCCATGAGAGCCACAACAAGAAAGCAGACGGGGCCACAATACCAAGCTATCAGTGCCAAAATAACAAACCGAGAGTGCCACAACAAGGGATGGGGAGAAACACGGCCACAATAACAAGCTAGCGGTGGCCATAACAAAACAAACCTCCCCCACCCCAAAAAATAGGGCCACACAAACATGGTAAAGGAACCGAACAAGCCAATCACAGTGAGCGGCAGTGGTTGAGAGTGCCAGTGTGTTAGGTCGTTATCAAGCAGTTCTCGTGCCAGAAAGCTCCAGAAGCGGCCAAGATTTTCAACCCTGTGCCCGGCGAGTCTTTCACAACGCACACTATGACACGCACACACACCACCAAGGACACTACGTACACTGCAATCTCAACGCACATGGAGTCACTGAACTAAACGTACACCACAATCACGACGCGCATGAAGCCAATACACCCAATGCACACAATCTAGGAAATTACGTACATTGCAATCACTACGTACACTACTACCAACACGCACATGAAACTACTGCACTATATAAGCATACCATCACAACACACAGTACAACCACTATACCTACATGTAGCCACTATACAATACGCACATCACCAACGACTGACTCTATGTACACTATACAAAACTCGTACCACACACACACACACACACACACACACACACACACACACACACACACACACACACACACACACACACACACACACTGCCACGTGCACCAAGCAATCTATACGCCTCAAAAAAATTATCAAAATATTGCAACGTTTTTTGAGAACTAAACATAGATAATTTCCCCCCGAGTTCGTATTATTTATCTGTTTGTGGCATTTTATATGATAAGTAAATAATAGAAGATTCACTATCAAGGAAAATTGTGTGTTTAGGTCTCCCTGCTATTCGGTATAGACACAGTAGGAAATATTTTAAAAGCTTTAGTCACTGTGTGTAGTTCCCAGCAAGGATGAGACAATTAAGCCTTGGTGAAGCTGAGGCTGAAATTCCCTCGACACTTGGTAATACTGTAGTTGTGTTATAATATGTGATTGGTTAGGTTAAGTTTTGTACAATGTGTGTATAAGACGTACTATAAACACAAATAAAATAAAGAAATAAAAACACTGAAGAAAATTAAACAAATAAAGAATAAATATTGCGTATTAAAAACAGTAAAAATAGAAAGGATGAATAAAGACACCGGAAATTAACAGTAATCAAGAGATAATTAAGTAAGAAACCCTAGAAGCTGTGTGTGTGTGTGTGTGTGTGTGTGTGTGTGTGTGTGTGTGTGTGTGTGTAGAAAGGAAAATAAAACTTTCGGTTAGAATAGCATTTCCTTCCCGTTCATTAGTGTCATCTTTTTCTGGTTATTTATTTACCATCACACACACACACACACACACACACACACACACACACACACACACACACACACACACACACACACACGGCTACAACATGATTGACGGCTGAATTTCTTGTCCTCTGATCTTTTAAACAAGACACTGCACTACACTACACTGCACTGCACTACAGTACACTACACTACACTACACTGCACTACACTGCACTACAGTACACTACACTGCACTACACTGCACTACACTGCACTACAGTACACTACACTGCACTGCACTACACTACAGTACACTACACTGCACTACACTGCACTACAGTACACTACACTGCACTACACTGCACTACACTGCACTGCACTACACTGCACTACACTGCACTACACTACAGTACTACTACACTACACTGCACTACACTACACTGCACTACACTGCACTACACTGCACTACAGTACACTGCACTACACTACACTACCTGCACTACACTGCACTACACTACACTACACTGCACTACACTACACTGCACTACACTGCACACTACACTGCACTGCACTACCTACACTGCACTACACTGCACTGCTGCACTACACTGCTACACTACACTGCACTACACTACACTACACTGCACTACACTACACTACACTGCACTACACTACACTGCACTACACTACACTGCACTACACTACACTGCACTACACTGCACTGCACTGCACTACACTACACTACACTACACTGCACTACACTACACTACACTACACTGCACTGCACTACACTACACTGCACTGCTACACTGCACTGCACTACACTGCACTACTGCACTACACTACACTGCACTACACTGCACTACACTACACTGCACTACACTACACTGCACTACACTACACTACACTGCACTACACTACACTGTACTACACTACACTACACTACACTGCACTACACTGCACTACACTACACTGCACTGCACTACACTGCACACTGCACTACACTACACTGCACTACACTACACTGCTACACTGCACTGCACTACACTGCACTACACTACACTGCACTACACTACACTGCACTACACTACACTGCACTGCACTACACTACACTACACTGCACTCACACTACACTGCACTGCACTACACTACACTGCACTACACTACACTACACTGCACTACACTACACTGCACTACACTACACTACACTGCACTACACTGCACTGCACTACACTGCACTGCACTACACTGCTTGCACTACACTACACTACACTGCACTACACTACACTACTGCACTACACTACACTGCACTACACTACACTGCACTACACTGCACTACACTGCACTGCACTACACTACACTACACTGCACTACACTACCTGCACTACACTACACTGCTACTACACTGCACTACACTGCACTACACTACACTGCACTACCACTACACTACACACACTGCACTACACTACACTACACACTACACTACACTGCACTACACTACACTACACTGCACTGCACTACACTTACACTACACTACACTGCACTACACTACACTGCACTACACTGCACTACACTACACTGCACTACACTCTACACTACACTACACTGCACTACACTACACTGCACTGCACTACACTGCACTACACTGCTACACTACTACACTGCACTACACTGCACTACACTACACTACACTACACTACACTACACTACTACACTGCACTACACTACACTACACTACTGTACACTGCACTACACTACACTGCACTACACACTGCACTACACTACACTACACTACACTGCACTGCACTACACTGCACTACACTGCTTTATGTATAACTGGAGTCTGAAATTTCAAGAAAACTCACTTGATAATATACATTGGAGAGTGACGTCAAGAGGCACATGAGGCAGCTGCTCTATTACTCCTCTCCTTCCTTCCCAGCCAACACTCTGCCTCCCTCAACCTCCTCCCTCCCAACACTCCCTCCCAACCTCCCTCCCAACACTCTCTCCCACCCAACACTCTGCCTCCCAACACTCTGCCTCCCAACACTCTCCCTCCCTCCCTCCCAACACTCTCCCTCCAACACTCTCTCTCCTCCTCCCAACTGTCTCCCCTTCCTCTATCCATCCACCCAACTCTCTCTCTCTCTCTCTCTCTCTCTCTCTCTCTCTCTCTCTCTCTCTCTCTCTCTCTCCACCCAGTATAATATAGAGCTTCCTGTTCCACTGATACGTTCATTAAGTCTCCACTTCACTCACTCACTCACTCTCTTTCTCTCTTTCTCTTTCTTTCTTTCTTTTATTCCCTTATATTTATTCTCCTATTTTTCCCCAGCTAGTTATGCGTTGTTATTTCTATTAGGTAGGTGGAAAATTAAACCAAATTCCTGACTATATTACCACAACACTCTCACCCCAGTGTTATTGTGGTGTGTATTTATCAGTGATCTAGCTGTGAACTCCTCAACTATTGGATGTGTTGTCTCGGTAACATTCTCACGGGATTCCTCTTCAAATGAGAAGTATTTGTGGGGGAGTAAAGTTGACGGTATTCAGAGTTGACGGTATTCAGAGTTGACGGTATTCAGAGTTGGTGGTACCCAAAGTTGACGGTACCCAGAGTTAACGGTACCCAGAGTTGGTGGTACCCAAAGTTGGCGGTACCAGTTGGTACCCAGAGTTGGCGGTATTCAGAGTTGACGGTATTTCAGAGTTGACGGTATTCAAGTTGACGGTATTCCAGAGTTGACGGTACCCAGGGTTGGTGGTACCCAAAGTTGGCAGTACCAGAGTTGGCAGTACAGAGTTGGCGGTATGGTGTTGACGCTACTTAGAGTTGACGCTACTCAGAATTAACGACCACCAATTAACACCTGGATTTAACAACCCGTGTGTAGACTATATCCATCATTGAAATATGGAGACGTAGATAGAACTCGATAAACGATCCCCGACGCGTGATGCATTCAACACACACACACACACACACACACACACACACACACACACACACACACACACACACACACACACACACACACACACACACACACACACACACACACTACATCAGGCGTGATTAAACCGGATGAGTGCACCAAATGCTATCCCAATAGAGATGGATAAGGGTGGATCATGGATAGCGCGCGCGCACACACACACACACACACACTAAGTAGCGACGATTATACCAACACTCCGGACAGGTGATGGGGTTTGAACTACCAATTAATTACCAAGAAATGTACGTCGAACTGCTCGTTAAATAGAGGTAAAAATAGAGCAATGGGGAGTGTAGGATGGCCAGGACTAGACACACACACACACCGCTCTGGAGGTGTAGTGAGTGTGTGGGGGAAAATTGGTCATCTGGGGGTTATCATGTGACCTCTGATATAATCATTGTATAATAGGAACAACAACTATCGAAGGGTTATCAGACAATACACCAAGTGCGAGAACCTGACGTCTTCCACCACCACTACTACTTGCACTACCACTATCTGTCCCATTACCACCACCACTACCATAACCTATATCACCACTACCACCATCGTTATCTGTTCCAAAACTCACACCTGTTCTCCCACAACCAATCCTGTTCAACTATTAATCCCACACAGCCTATTTCCAGCACCTGTCTAATCACATATTGCTACCAACCTCTTTCACTCCTAACACTTGTGCCGTCACCATTACAACACTTTCAGCCCCCCCCCACCTTCGGGACACTTCTGGGATACATGTACACATCTCAGACAAATTTCACCTCTCTATCTTCAAAACTGTGGCCGTGCATAGCGAACATCCACAGAGAGACAGAGAGACAGACAAACAAGCAAGCAGACAGACAGACAGACAGACACAGTGTTCTATAAGGTATATTTAGACGAGTCAGGTAAGGCAGGTTGGGGTTGCTATATACCTGAGTTATATATATATATATATATATATATATATATATATATATATATATATAAAAAAAAAAAAAAATATATATATATTGAGTAAACTCCTGAGTATTTTATCTATGCTTTACTGTATTGTTTTGTATCGCTGCTTTGTATCGATCGTGCTGTAAATTACTAATAAGAGAAATGTAATGCACTGTAATTCATCATATTTTATTATACTGGACAACACCAAACTGTATACTGTATTGTAATGTATCGTAATGCAACTTTATTTTGTAATGTATACTGATGTTTTGTAATGTACTGAACTATTATGTGTTAACTGTATTTCACTGTACTTAGTCATATAATGATTTGTATATTATTGCATTGTATTGTGTAGTACATGTATAATATTTCAATGTCGTGTAGTGTAGTGCCGGTGAATAATGCCAGTGCAGAATGGCAGTGATGTAGTGTAGTGTGTCGTGGTGTAGTGTCAGTTGTTTGTAGTGTCGTGTGTGGTTTAGTGTATGCAGTGTCGTGTGGTAGTTGTGTAGTGTTATGTCGTGGTGTAGTGTGAAGTGTCGTGTAGTGTAGTGTGTTACAGTGTAGTGTCGTGCAGTGTAGTGTAGTATAGGTCGTGTGGTGTAGTGGTTGAGTGAGTGTGGTGTAGTGACAGTGTGTTGCAGTGTGTAAGTTTTGTAGATCTACGAATGTGTGTAGTCAGTTTAGTGTAGTTACTGTAGTGTAGTTGTAGTGTAGTTTGGACTAGTGTGAATTACAGTAGTGTAGCAGTTGTAGTCGTCTGCAGTGTAGTGTCGTAGTGTTGTGGTGGACTGTCGTGTGGTTCACTGGTGTAGTGTGATGTGAATGTAGTGTATGTAGTGTAGTGTAATGTCGTGTCGTGTCGTGTAGTGCAGTGTACCTCTCCCACCATCAGTCAACGTGTGCTGCTCCACCAATCCCTCGAGTCATCACAGTAATAGCTCCCAACTCTGCCTTTAACTTTCTCTCCGCTTCAATCACATTAGGATAATCTGGCGAGTTAAGTCTAAGTTTCGGGTGATGACTCCGCGTCTAAACGACTAATTAAACAACGTAGTCTAAAACATTACTCGTGTGTGTGTGTGTGTGTGTGTGTCACTTCCTGGAGCGACATTCATGGCACTGGTTGAAGGGTGTATGAGGTGCCATCGACCAAAGAACACCACTGCCTCGTCCCATACACAATCTTTATTATTTTAACTGAGGGCCAAAAGAACGCACCTCGATACCTTAAAGTTTTGGTGATATTTCGATCCCATTTTGAGTTTTTCTTGTAAGTGTAGATTTGAAGTGTCACTTAAATATA
This sequence comes from Homarus americanus, assembly GCF_018991925.1. Classification (NCBI taxonomy): domain Eukaryota; kingdom Metazoa; phylum Arthropoda; class Malacostraca; order Decapoda; family Nephropidae; genus Homarus; species Homarus americanus. The sequence goes on from NW_024720711.1 coordinate 760,902, forward strand.
TTTTAATTTGACTATTTAAAGACAGAACGTTAACATACGAACCTTTGTGAATCCGATACTGTAGATGCTTGAACCTCGTAGCTGTTGTATGAGACACATGGAGAAAAACTTACCTTCACCTATCCTGTGGCTCCTAACCTAACCTAACCTAACCTAAATACACATAATTCCAACTCACTATATGGAGCCAGTTCAGTCGTTCAAAGTTTGCACGATACTGTTTATGATTTGTGTGTGTGTGTGTGTGCGTACAGGAAACGTTATTGGTGAAGTGGCAACTGTGTACCTAAATATAGTATGTCACCTTAAATGGTTCAGAGATGGCATGACACTTGATTCACACACACACACACACGCACACGCACACGCACACACGCACACACACACACACACACACACACACACACACACACACACACACACACACACACACACCATGAGACGCGAATAAAAGCTAGTACAGTACACTCCTACCAGACCACACGTCCCCCAGCGGCCCACAGCGTCAAGAGTACTCACCTGTAACAAAAACAAAACCACAATTAACATCAAAGGCTCAATTTAAACACCAAATAAAAAAACTCACTAATGTGTAACTACTTAACATCTACTCAATCAACTATAACAACGAAACTATAATCTGTATAATCTCACTGTAACAAAAAGATACATGTTTTTATTATATTCCAGAAATTTGCTTTGAGTTGCTGTCACAGATTTATAGCAAAATTAATACACTGGGACAATAAACTATGAAGATAATTAATATGTAACTATTATTAATATTAAATACTATAATTAATGATCTGTAACTGCAACACTATTAATCGGCGTTCTGTACCTACCAACTTAATTAATGATGTGTGAATAACAACTCATTAATAAACAAACAAAGTAATTGGATGGATATTTCGTGAAAATAAACAAGAGTATTATTGTGTTGTGTTGAGGAGATAAAAGATAACAGGAGACAATAACTAATTACAGGTTATAGGATCTCACTCGACGTCCTGTTCTCTCCTTCACCTAACCTAACCCAATATCCTTCTCTTTTAAACCAATCACGACGGAGTAACTACTGTACTAAAAAAACTGGACAGACTTTCACTCAGACTCGGGGGGTTGTCTGTCTAATATATACACCCGTACTTGTGGACAGGTTTACACGGGGTAGGTACTACTTAGCAGAGACCAACACAGGAACAGAATCTTACATATTTTGGGGAGGAATGGCGGACCACACAGGTAAGTGAAGCAACAAGAGTGAAAGGCCGAACTAAAATGGAACTTCAATTATGATTTTTTTAAGTACAATGATTAAACAAGTCATGAAAACTACAGGCGGGTTATTTCCGCCGTGATATAACGGTTTGGCTTTAAATATAGAGGTCAGGGGGACTATATCTATGCCCCGTGTCACTCTTGTGTCCCAGGTGAGGTGGGCGTGGAGGTCTGGTGACGCCCACTGTCTCTGCAACATTAAACAGCGACCCGTCAGGGCAGGTAGGATCCTCCACAATACAGTTCATGAGAATGATAACCGGATGTGTTACCGGACACAAGAGATGAACCAAAAGAACATAAAATAAAATAAAATATTCACGCCCAACTAAAAGCCCGGACATAGGCTGGACGGGGCCTCGTGAGCTCTCTCCTGTGAACCTTCTCTATTGTGCTAAAGTCTTTAATATACGAGGCTGACAAACGTCAATATTTTCGAGTAGGAAAAAAATAATTAATGACAAGGCCCGAACACAAGGCTACAGTGGGCTCTCACCTGTGTACTGTACGTCACAACCACGCTCTCTCACCTTTAACAATGTTAAATATTGCAACTATGTACTCTGAATTAAGTCAATGTTGCACACTTCATCCATGCATCCAATTTCACATCAATTTTACACTTCGTAATGTGTACTTAAATTTTCTAAGACGGTTTTTACTGCAATTGCACATTGTATTTTACTCAACACTGAACGATGATAACCATAGATCTAATTTTACGTCAACGCTATTTTTGTAACAATGTCCCCAGCATCACGTCACCATTACACTTGTACAACCATGCATTTAACTACCGGTTCACACAACATATTACAATCATCTACTGCTCTGCTTCTTGCGTCTGAGTCTAACCGTGGACTCCAGCTCTCACCCCACCCCTCTTCCCCCGACACTTCCAACACCATCCTTCCTGAAAGACCACAACCCACCCCGTAGCTGTTGTCTTCTAGCATGTGGTACTGAATATAAACATTGGAAAACGTGATGGTGTGTTCATACTTCAACAACGTCACTGGATCACCTCATTTGAACCAAACTTCCGGAAATTTCATATGAACACTCAATTCTTTCCTACCATTAGTGAAACTAATCCAACTTACAAGTAAAACATAAACCATAATGTGCATTTATTTTTTCTATATTTCACATTCCGATTTCTCAAGAGGAGGTTTATACAACGAGGGAGGAACCAGTGTGTATGCGTCAAAAAATTATTAACATGTGGATGATTTCTCCCGTCCTGGGGTGACCATCTGTCTAGTGACCAGCATGGTGTCCAGTACGTGTCACTTTGTACCTGTACACACACACACACCTTCCTGGTACAGTTAACTCCATAAGGCTTCTTCGTTTGTACAGTATAAAGCTGAACAAGGGAATGTCTGAATGAGGACTATTACAGCCCCCAACAAGGAGCTAGAAGCTATTAAGCATCAGGGTCAGCTACCAAACCTGCATGATAGTCCACGTGTCCTAAGTCTTTCTTGCACCAACCACGCCAAATATTCATGCTCGTGGTCTTATGTACTGTGACTCTGCCAAGGTTTTTTTTCCCTTGGTCATAATCCCTAACAGTACCTCAATGTAAGTACAAGTGTCATGAGGAAGTTCTAGTTCTTACACTCTGTTATGACTCGGTGGCTATAACTGCAAAATCTGTTATGTTTTTGTGTGTGTGTGAGAGAGAGAGGCTTAATCTATACCTCCACTCTCAGCTGCGCCTAATACCGTCATCGGCTTGTCTACCTATCTAACACACACAGAGTCCAACGGTGTACACAGCTCTGTGAGAACAGGTTAGGCAGACAAACACACAGTTGCCAGCAGTTTCGTAAGAGCTTGGCGGGGTCAGCCAACACTCCCAGGGGAGGAATATTCTACTCACTACTTGGTTCTCCCTCACTACTTCATAATTTTCCTTATTGCTGAATTCCTCTGTCTGCATTTTACCCTTTGTGTTTGTTGTTACGGTTGTTACCACACCAACTCCGAGTTCACGAGGCAGTCAGAGTGGATGACACAAAAGACGACCGTATCAGAGGGACGTACCAGAGATGAACGTAAAACTAGACAAATGTACCAGAAACGAAAGCATCAAAGACGATCATAACAAGAGACAAACCCAGAGACGAAAACCAGAAGAAGCGAACCCAGAGTCGAATGTAACGCGGGTGTTCGGTACCAAGACGAACCTAACACAACCCACGAACGTTGCAAAACACGAACGCTGCAGGACACGAACGTAACAAAAGACGAATGTACCAGAGATGAAGGCAATTAACCAGAAGATCCAACGCCAGTGTACACAAGTGAAGTAATTTAGAACATTAAATACTAGACAGTAAATTATACGTGTCAAAAGCACTGCCTTCACCACCCACTCAAGATATTTATGACAGTCTTGTAAACACGATTGTCCAGATAACAGTCAGCCAATGGCACTCCACCAAGATACCAGGGGAGGCGAACAACTCAGAAGGGAAGGGAGGGGAGAAGGAGGGGAAGGGGGAGAAAGAGAAAGGCAGGGGGAAGGAGGAAGGGGCTGGGAGAAGGGCAGAGGAGGGAGGGGTGAGGCACAGTAGGGGTAGGAGGGAGTGAAACACGGTAGGGGTGGGGTAGGAAGGTAGGTAGGTAGGTAGGTAGGTAGGTAGGCGACTCAGTAATGTAATTATAACATGTAATGCGGATCATCACATCAATATTCATGTTGTGTTGCTGCATCGTTTGTTTGTCTGTTTGTGTCAGGAACAGGTGTCAAGTAGCCAGTAACACGCATCGAGTAGCCAGTAACACGCGTCAAGTAGCCAGTAACGCGTCAAGTAGCCAGTAACCCACAAAGTAGCCAGAAACACACACAAAGTAGCCAGTAACACACATCAAATAGCCAGTAACACACATCAAGTAGCCAGTAACACACATTAAATAGCCAGTATCACATCAAGTAGCCAGGAACACAAGTAGGCAGTAACACGCATCAGAAATCCCATAACAGGCATCAAGTAGCCAGTAGCCCACAAAATAGCCAGTAACACACAGGGCAGCCAAACAGGCATCAAGTAGCCAATAACACACAAAGTAGCCAGTAACACACAAAGTAGCCAGTAACACACACAAAGTAGCCAGTAACACACAAAGTAGCCAGTAACACACAAAGTAGCCAATAACACACACAGTAGCCAATAACACACAAAGTAGCCAGTAACACACATCAAGTAGCCAGTAACACACAAAGTAGCCAGTAACACACAAAGTAGCCAGTAACACAAAGTAGCCAGTAACACACAAAGTAGCCAGTAACACACAAAGTAGCCAGTAACACACAAAGTAGCCAGTAACACACACAGTAGCCAGTAACACACAAAGTAGCCAGTAACACACATCAAGTAGCCAGTAACACACATCAAGTAGCCAGTAACACACATCAAGTAGCCAGTAACACACATCAAGTAGCCAGTAACACGAGTGCCAGGAACATCCACAAGCTGCCGCCTCCGCATGCCTTTACCCCTCCCACCACGACGTGTTAAATGGCATTATACTGTCATGCCGCGAGGTGTTATGGGACAACATACATACATACATACATACATACATACATACACCATTGTTATCCCGTGAGATACCGTGAGGCGAGCATTCTGTATACCTCATGACAGTGAATCAAATAGTGACGCAATGACTAACACACCAAATGACGCAGACCTCTTGTGCACTAACTCAGCTGACCATGACGTCACTATCAGCAGCTATGCACTGGCTAGTATCATTCTGTTGACTAAGGCGTCATAACTACCATGCTGACAAGGCGTCTTAACCACTCAGCTGACTAGGCGTCTTAACCACCCAGCTGACAAAGACGTCATAACCACCCAGCTGACAAAACCGTCATAACCACCCAGTTAACAATGATGTCATAACCACCCAGCTAACAATGATGTCATAACTACCCAGCTGACCTGGTGATCGAGTCATCACAATATTAAGTGACCTTGATTAAATGAAATATAGAAATACCTCAGGAAATGTTTCAGACGTGGCAGTGTCGCGCCTCATACAACATAACATAACCTTGTGGCCACCTGTCAAGATGGTCCACCCAGGCACAGTGCCAACCGAGTGCCACGCTTCTCTCTCTCTCTCTCTCTCTCTCTCTCTCTCTCTCTCTCTCCAGTCTTCCTCAATAGGATCTTTCCTCCCTACCAAGCTAATCTGCATCCCCCTCACTCACCCCCTCTTCCCTGATAAATAGATAAGCAGGTACACACACACACACACACACACACACACACACACACACACACACACACACACACACACACACACACACACACACACACACACACACACACACACACACACACACACACACACACACACACACACACACACACACACACACACACACACACACACACACACACACACACACACACAAAACTAGCCAGTAAAAAGACAGACAAATAGACAGAGAGCCACAGATAAGTTGAGAGACAGGGACAAAGAGACAGGTAGGTCGAGGCGAAGATTTGCGAAGAGGTAGGTTGATAGCCAGGTAGGTTGATAAACATACAGGTAGGTTGATAGACATACAGGTAGGTCTGTTATGATGTAAATTGCACTACCTGGACCATCACGTGTGTGTAAACTAACTTTTAATTCATTTAAGGGGTCACGTCAGGGGTTCAGGGCTGGCACGATACAGTGTGTGTGTGTGTGTGTGTGTGTGTGTGTGTGTGTGTGTGTGTGTGTGTGTGTGTGTGTGTGTGTGTGTGTGTGTCCGCCCTAACCATCCGTACCTGCAGAGTCTCAGCCGTTATCAGACCCCTTGGGGAGCGTGGATCAAGATAGGTTAACAGGTGAGCGGTCATTAAACAACAACATCAGGTAGGTGGAAGGTCCATGGCTCACTCTAACTCACTCACACTATAACACACTCACTCACTTAACATTCACTCACTCTAACTCGCTCACTCACTCTAACTCGCCTCTGTTCTTTCTATACCACAAGACAAAAGCTCCCTCCCTACTATATAAAACTGGATCACCTGAAGATAGGTCCCCCCCACAGGTTATTTCACCTTAAGATTAACTAACGAGTGTTCATGTGACTTATGTACTGTGACACCTCTATTACGCTAAGCCTCACACAGAAGCTCCTGTTAACCCCCCCCAAAAAAAAATTACCAAGCATAATATTATCCAACATGGCACAGAACGAATCGATTATTTATACGATAACAATATTAATAAAACTGACGTAACACAAAAACGTATAGAGTAACGTAGAGTACAAGCAGAGAGACGCACAAATACGTTTTCATAAATATACAAGAGTCATCAGCGTGTTTAATGGAAAACTGTGTACTAGATAATTATGTCAACACATATGGTACACAGCCAACAGTGTTATCTACCTTGACCAAACACACACGACGAATTTACCATCAAGGAAACAAACACATACACCTGAACTAAATATATGAAACTCAAAACTATATAAACGTATTCAGATACCTGTGCCCTCCCCTACCTGGCGTTAATCAATTATTCACAGGCTATCACTGAGTTATATAATACCTGGGGACATACAGGTATATATATTTACAAATGCACTCAAACGATTCATCCAAACTAAACCTACACCTGTGTTCATTAACGTTTTGTGTCTGTTCCATGGCTGTTCGGTACCAAGGGTGACCCACATACTGACAAAAGACGCGTCAGTGCGGGTTGAGAAGCATCAGGGAGGAGGAGAGGCGGGGGGGTGCTCTAGCGGTGACAGTACTTGAGAAGGAAGGGGAAAGGGGAGAAAGGGGGAATGGGGAGAGGGGAAATGGGAGGTCAGGAAAGGAGGAAGGGGAGGTAGGGTGGGGGGAGAGAGAAGGATGAAGGGGGAGGGAGGAAGGGAGTACATCACTGGGGTTTACGACCCTGAGCTGCGGGAACATGCAAACCAAGGATGGCAACACGGACACACATGTTTACACAACACACACACACACACACACACACACACACACACACACACACACCGAATTAAGGAGATTGGAAGGCACGGAACTACAGATTGGGAAGCACGAATCCGCCGACCTAGCGACACAGAGTAATGCAGTTATGAAGCGGAGGTGCTCAAAGGGTGGCAGCCCCAGGACAGGCAGGTATAGGGGAGGGTGGGGAGGTGGGGAGGGGAGGGGAGGGAGAGGGGGAAGTAGAGAGGAAAGAGATAGAAGAGGGGACATGTGTGTGTGAAGAGAGCGTGGAATGGAGGTGTGGGGTAGTGTGGGGGTAGCGTGGGTGTGAGGGGTAGCGTGGGTGGGGTAAGGGTGTGAGGGGTAGCGTGGGTGTGGGGTAGCGGGTGTGAGGGGGGTACGTGGGGACAACGTGGGTAAAGGCGAGGGTGAAGGTAGCCCCCGCAAGCTGACCTTCCTCCCTCTTATCCCACACTCTAAGACTCGCCAACACACGCCTCCCACACACTCCCATGCACGCCAACACACGCCTCCCACACCCCCATGCACGTCAACACACGCCTCCCACACCCCATGCACGCAACACACGCCTCCCACACTCCCATGCACGCCAACACACGCCTCCCACACTCCCATGCACGCCAACACACGTTTCCCACACCCCATGCACGCCAACACACGCCTCCCACACTCCCATGCACGCCAACACACGCCTCCCACACGCCAACACACGCCTCCCACACTCCCATGCACGCCAACACACGCCTCCCACACCCCATGCACGCCAACACACGCCTCCCACACTCCCCACGCACGTCTCCCACACCCCATGCACGCCAACACACGCCTCCCATAATTCCCCATGCACGCCAACACACGCCTCCCATACTCCCATGCACGCCAACACACGCCTCCCACACTCCCATGCACGCCAACACACGCCTCCCACACTCCCATGCACGCCAACACACGCCTCCCATACTCCCATGCACGCCAACACACGCCTCCCACACTCCCATCAACACGCCTCCCCATCCCATCACGCCAACACCTCCCACACGCCACACGCCTCCCACACTCCCATGCACGACAACACACGCCTCCCATACTCCATGCACGTCAACACACGCTCCTCCACACTCCCATGCACGCCAACCACGCCTCCCCACACCCCATGCACGCCAACACACGTCTCCCCACACCCCAGGCACGCCAACACACGCCTCCCACACCCCATGCACGCCAACCACGCCTCCCCACACCCCATGCACGCCAACACACGCCTCCCACACTCCCATGCACGCCAACACACGCCTCCCACCTCCCATGCACGCCAACACGTCTCACACCATGCACGCCAACACACGTCTCCCCACACTCCCATGCACGCCAACACACGCCTCCCACACTCCCCACGCCAACACACGCCTCCACACTCCCACACGCCAACACACGCCTCCCACACTACCATGCACGCCAACCACCTCAGCCAACACACGCCTCCCACACCCCACGCCCAACACACGTCTCCCCACTCCCATGCACGCCAACACACGCCTCCCCACACCCCATGCACGCCAACACACGCCTCCCACACCACATGCACGCCAACCACGCCTCCCACACCCCATGCACCAACACGCCTCCCCACTCCATGCACACCACACGCCTCCCACACTCCCATGCACGCCAACACACGCCCCACACTCCCATGCACGCCAACACACGCCTCCCACACTCCCATGCACGCCAACCACGCCTCCCCACACTCCCATGCACGCCAACACACGCCTCCCACACCCCAACACACGCCTCCCACACTCCCATGCACGCCAACACACGCCTCCCACCCACCCACACCTCCACACCCATGCACGCCAACACACGCCTCCCACACTCCCATGCACGCCAACCACGCCTCTTGTCACTAATCACATTTAAAACCATTAGTTAACGCCAAGCAACCCAGCCTCGTCCACCCACACTTTCTAACAACCCACGCCACCCAACACACGCCCACGCCATCGAAAACACACACACACACACACACACACACACACACACACACACACCAATAATTTACTTGTTTTTCAAAATAATGAATGACGTATCGAATAAACTATCGTCTAATAAACTCGTCTGTGTGTGTGGTGTGTGTGTGTCATTATCAACAACAGCAACAAACACAGTAAACAAAGCAGCACAAACCCACAGAAGACGAAAAAAAAAAAAAAAATCATACAGCAACAAAATCAACAGAAGTGAACATAGAATACACACAAAAATATATATAGTAGACTTCATTCTAAACCCTTTCATCATACCTCTCTCCCTCCCTTTACCTCCTCTCCTCCCCTTTACCTCCTCCTCTCTCCCCTTTACCTCCCTCCTCCCTTTACCTCTCCTCTCCCTCCCCTTACCTCCCTCCCTTTACCTCCCTCCTCCCCTTTACCTCCCTCCTCCCTCACCTCCCTCCCTCCCTCACCTCCCTCTCCCTCCTCCCCACCTCCCTCCCTCCCTTTACCTCCTCTCCTCCCCTTACCTCCCTCCCTCCTCCCCTTTACCTCCCTCTCTCCCCCTCACCTCTCCTCCCCTTTACCTTCCCTCCTCCTCCCTTACCTCCCTCTCCTCCCCTTACCCCCTCTCCTCCCTTCCTCCCCTCCTCCCCACCTCCTCTCCTCCCCACTCCCTCTCCTCCCCTTTACCTCCCTCTCCCTCCCTTTACCCTCCTCCTCCCCTCACCTCCCTCTCCCTCCCTTTACCTCCCTCCTCCCTCACCTCCCTCTCCCTCCCCTCCTCCCTCTCCCCTCCCTTACCTCCCTCCCTCACCTCCCTCTCCCTCCCCTTTACCTCCCTCTCCCTCCTCCCTCCTCCTCCTCCCTCTCCTCACCTCCCTCTCCCCTCCCCTTCTCCCTCCTCTCCCCTTTACCTCCCTCCTCCCTCTCACCTCCCTCTTCCCTACATTTCCTTTCCCTCCTCTCCCTGTATGCAGTATATATATAAATACTCCAAGGTGGGGGGGAGGAAGAAGGGGAGGGGGAGAAGAAGGGAGGAGGAATATGTGGAATACGAGGAAGAAGATGAAGAGGAAAATGAAGAGGGGGAGGAAGAGGAGGTGTGTGGGCGACCTCAGTGCGTCAAACCAACCACTTGATGATTTGTCCCCACTCACACTCCGCCTCCACCGTCAACCAGCCACAACTTTCCTCACTCACACAGTCCTCCCACTCATGTTCTCTACCCACTCCCCTCACTCATTACAGTATACGACCCACTCATTATACGGCTCACTTCCCCCACTCATTATACGGCCCACTTCTCCCATTCATGTTCTACGACCCACTCCCCTCACTCATTACAGTATACGACCCACTCATTATACGGCCCACTTCTCCCATTCATGTTCTACGACCCACTCCCCTCACTCATTACAGAATACGACCCACTCTTCCCACATTATACGGCCCACTTCTCCCATTCATGTTCTACGACCCACTCCCCTCACTCATTACAGAATACGACCCACTCTTCCCACATTATACGGCCCACTTCTCCCACTCATGTTGTACGACCCACTCCCCTCACTCATTACAGTATACGACCCACTCTTCCCACATTATACGGCCCACTTCTCCCACTCATGTTGTACGACCCACTTCTTTATAATCACAATCGCCTCAACTCTAATCACATTCCAATCTGAACTTCAACCTCCAGTAATTTCACAGGAAGGAAAAAACCGCAGCTGAAATTTATATCATTAACATTCAACTTTATTACATTAAAGAGCTACAAGCTGGTGGTGGAGGAGGGAAGGAGGAGTCTACAGGCTGGTGGTGGAGGAGGGAAGGAGTCTACAAGCTGGTGGTGGAGGAGGGAAGGAGGAGTCTACAGGCTGGTGGTGAAGGAGGGAAGGAGGGAGATGTTGGTGGAGGAGGGGAAGGAGGAGTCTACAGGCTGGTGGTTGAGGGGAGGGAAGGAGGAGCTCAGCAGGCTGGTGGTGGAGGAGGGAAGGAGGAGCTACAGGCTGGTGGGGTTGAGGAGGGAAGGACAGGCTGGTGGTTGAGGAGGGAAGGAGGAGTCTACAGGCTGGTGGTGGAGGAGGGAGGAGTCTACAGGCTGGTGGGGGAAGGAAGGAGTCCCCCAGTATCGTCACAAAGCAAAGGCTAAGGCAAGTGTCTCCCACTGTGATCGTGAAGCAGTTTATGTAAATGAGACAAATTTATTTAACCTCTGTGTGTGAGAGAGAGAGAGAGAGAGAGAGAGAGAGAGAGAGAGAGAGAGAGAGAGAGAGAGATATGAGAAATGTAATGCGTAGATAACAAATGCGACAGTCAAGTACGTATTGCGTAAGTGACAAATATACTATTAAAGAGATGAATAACAAAATGCGTAAACGAAGAACACACTGCGTAGGTGAAGAACGTAATGTACAAGTGGCGGGTACAATGCATAGAGGCATACCTTGAGCAACAACTACGGTGGCTGATTCGCTGCGCATAAGTTCCTGTGGGTGATAACTGCGTCAGTGAATGCGCATAATATTTCCCCATCACTGTACAAACAAGAGAAAATTCCACCACAGAGAGGATAATAGCTACGTTATAATGAGGGTTAAAAAACTTCGTGATAATGAGTTAAAAAATCGAAATAATGAGGGTTAAAAATAATCGTAATAATGAGGGTTAAAAAAAATCTTAATAATGAGGGTTAAGAAACTTCGTAATAATGAGTGTTAAAAAAATTCGTAATAATGAGGGTTAAAAAAATTCGTAATAATGAGGGTTAAAAAAATTCGTAATAATGAGGGTTAAAAAAACGTAATAATGAGGATTAAAAAATTCGTAATAATGAGGGTTAAAAAAAACGTAATAATGAGGGTTAAAAACTTCGTAATAATGAGGGTTAAAAAAATTCGTAATAATGAGGGTTAAAAAAATATCGTAATAATGAGGGTTAAAAAATATCGTAATAATGAGGGTTAAAAAATATCGTAATAATGAGGGTTAAGAAACTTCGTAATAATGTGTTAAAAAATATCGTAATAATGAGGGTTAAATAATTTGTAATAATGAGGGTTAAAAAAATTCGTAATAATGAGGGTTAAAAAAATCGTAATAATGAGGGTTAAAAAAATATCGTAATAATGAGGGTTAAAAAATATCGTAATAATGAGGGTTAAAAAAATTCGTAATAATGAGTGTTAAAAAAATTCGTAATAATAAGGGTTAAAAAATCGTAATAATGAGTTAAAAAATTCGTAATAATGAGCGTTAAAAACACGTAATAATGAGGGTTAAAAAACTTCGTAATAATGAGGAGAAAGTTTCATTAAGGAATTAGAAACAAATAAATAAGATAAAAAAGGTAAGAGTAACAGGTATAATCCCCATAAAAATGAAAAAATACAATAATGGAAGCCACTGTTTTAACTCCTATAAACACAGACACTCAAACAATAAAAGTCGATATTTATTTCCGATATAAAAAAGTTAAAATAATAGAAGACAATTATTGTTTTATAAAGAATAACATTACAGGTGAGTACAGGTAAAACAATTACTGCCAACAGGTGTGCAATCTGGTTACTGTAGTGTGTACTGTACTGGCTTAACGTGACAATAATTCCCTCTAAAATTCATAAATAACCCGTAGTAAACAACATTTCCCCCTCTTATAAATATGTAAAATAAAGTAGGAAACAATGGCTTTATCTCTCCTAATAAAACAATTAATAAAACAGTAGGGGACAGTTAGTTTTTTTTTTTTTACAGTAAGAGGAAGAGTGTTTAATACCGCGACTGAGCTGTGGGGGTGAGACCTTGTGACGCTACACACACACACACACACACCCCACTTACACTTCTAGGATACACAAGCTGCCCGTCCACTTTACTACACTATTGTTTCCAATGTTCTCTATATCTTTAACATTATGTGTGTGTGTGTGTGTGTGTGTGTGTGTGTGTGTGTGTGTGGTTACAAGGATTCACAACAAGGTTAGGTTAGGTGAGGAACACTTAAGGGAGACGTACAGTACTACAGGTGTTCATGAGTGATGTAAAAACACGCCCTCGCTCCTGCCACCACCATGGCCTCTTGTGCAGCCCAGGTAATTAGATTTCCAGGAACAGTTTTTCCGTAGGTTTTGTTTTTCATATATTAGGAAACCACGGCTGATTGGACTGTCATCTTTTTACGGTGTGTTGTTTTAAAGGGATGCTTGTGTTCCCCCGCTGTCAGTCTTGCCTCTGTTGAGTTGAGTGACACACACACACACACACACACACACACACACACACACACACACACACACACACACACACACACACCAGAAATATTCAACTAGGAAAGACAGAAGTACTGGCCATTATTATATACAGCTGGCAGGTCATTCACTATTCACAGAGTAGAGTGTGAGTATTCCGTCAACAGGTTCGGAAATGTGGTGTTCCGGCCCAGGAGCCACAACACAAAGGCGCCCAACACCACTAAAGCACACCCCAGGCGACCCAACCCTTCTTGGAGCGCGGAACCTGGGAGGGGTTCACCCTGTGGGCCAGACTGGGAGCATCCCGCAGTCCTGACCACAACAAACAGAGGTGTAAAGTAGGCCAAGGTGACGTTGGTTGGTCTCGTCCAGCGGGGCGTCCCCACTACCCCCAGCGGCCCGGCTCTTACTCTCACATTACTACCCACTGTTACACCATTTAATACTTCCCTTCAGCAATAACGGAAATAAAATGTTTCGCTCCAACATTTAATCTGCACTACTGTCTGATTGTATCTTTGGGTAACACCATAGTTGAATCGTGCCAAGTTGACGGAACACTCCAACTTGGCTTAAAGATAACCTACGCACATCCCGATCAATCCATTACTGGCGCAGTACCAAATGGAAGGACCAATAGTGCAAGCTGGAAACTGTCGCTCAAAACACACAGCCACAGTTGTCATCTCATTGTAATCTGTGGCAGTTATCCTGTTTTCCTCACCAACCTCAAGCTGGGGGAGAGGGGTAGTAACGCTGTCCCCCTGTTCATCAGAGTCAAATTTAGTTTCAGCTCAATATTTTCCAGACCTAGCTGCTTTATTTCACTTATAAATGGAAAGAACAATACGACAGCTGGTTGACTGGGGTTCGTGAACATGTTGTAATTTTCTTTGGGCAGAAGGGTGTGTTATTTCACATGGCACTCGTGTACTGTAGTTAAAATTATTTGATATTTCAAATTTCTCCACGACTGATACAAAAACTGTCTGTCTCCTCACCCAACACCACAACTGGGAGACAATGCCCACGTCAGTACAATTCACGACTGGACAAAGGGGATCAGAATACACGTCTAAACATAACTGTCTCTCAGGTGTTCACTCAGTCGTCAAACTGTGAGGTGTCACCGTGTCAGGCATGACTGTCGAAACAGGTTTATCGACTATTGTACGACGATGAACAAATGATTCTTGGGTAACCACACCGGATCTAAGGGGCTTTAAATAAATAAAAAAAATACTGTACTTAACTTAACTGAGCTGGTCACAAGCACAACACGGGGCATAATAAAAATGTGTTGTTTACTTAAAGTCGTTCCTCTCGTATGTGTGTGGTCCCCGTGTTATATAATTCACTCGAAGAAAAGTGACACAATGTATCATAATCCACAGAACATATAAGACGTCGGTGAACAAAGAATAACAATGATCAGTGAACATTACAGGATGACGCGAGTTACCTGTGAGTCTCTTCAATCACAGGGATGATGTCTTGTTCAAACTATCAGGAATATATAAGGTAAAAAATAAATGGCGCGTACCCAACTTGTTATCACACAAAGGAAGATATATTCTCATCTGGTACAAGAAGCTAACACGAATGTAGGTCAAGGTCGGCTGCGATGTCTTCAGGAGGCAGAGCGTCACGTGTACCGCTCGCCAGGCCGTCACTGTGCTCCGACATAAAAAAATGATCCATGAGTGAAGCGACTGAACTAATTACGGGAAGAGCGGTGACAAGGACAAAGACCCCCTCAACAATAACTTCCGCCACCGTTGATTTAACACACACACACACACACACAGAGTCGCAACAAAATCAAGCACTACAAGAACCTCCTCCTCCCATCTGTGAGGTGGAACAGAGGGTGATGAAGCCCCCGGCGGACACCAGAACCATCTCTCAGGGTACATCCATCTTCAAACACAAGAAAACACTCTTCACCGTCGGCCAGTTATGTGGGTCACGCCCCTGCGCCGCCCACCTCTGATACCTTACCAAAAGCAACTGGTTATGCGCTAAACCGGTCACCGAAGGACGCCACCCAATCAAGCAGCAGATCTGCTTTCATGTTTCATTTCAGTTATTTACACCGAGTGAGATGAATGTATTCAATTAATTTCCTAACCGGTGGATTAATTTGGTACTGGAGGGGGAAATTTACTTGAAAAATATAAAATACGTTTACTTACAATACTCTAATAAAAATGGCAGACTCACAAGAGATACATATTTAAAAAGCATTATATCATGTTATAATATAAGTTCTTTTACCTTACTTAGCTCAGGTGTGCCGCCCACGTGCAGATAATTAATACACCTGGCTCCCGGCTATAATGACAACCTGGTGCAGTACAATAAAGACATTCACTATTATATACAGCCATGAGTTAAGTGCTACTGAAGCTGAACCCTGACAAGATAAGAAATAATGACCAAGGAGACATTTATTCCACATTTCGTTCCTGACACAACAATGAGCCACAAATGTTACCTGAAATATGAGCCACAAATGTTACCTGAATTAAGAGCCACAAATGTTACCTGAACTGTTTTAAGAAAACCTTTATCCAATTTAGACTTTTACTGTAAAACAACAACCAGGAATTTATTGGCTAAAGTGTTTATCCAAGCGTGTTAGTCCCCGGGAGTGAGTGAATTAACTAGACGAAAACTTTACTCTTAAAGAAAAAAATAATAAACTTAGGAAATGTAATTATTGGAAAAAAAAATAATCTAAAAAAAAATTAATAATAATAAATACACTAATACAAATCATTCACTCCACATAAGCAGATACTGGCGACGGACTACACGACGATGGACGACACGACACGACGACAACACATACTTGAGAGCGACCAAGAACCACACACGGGGACCTCGACTATCACACATTGCCCCACAACGAGACAAAGAAACAACCAGACACAAGCCAGACGTAGGGGGGAAACACTGTGTGATGTAAACAAAACACAGAAAATTACTCCACTAAAAACCGTAAAAAAATAATTAAAAATCGCTTATTTTTATCTGGCATTCCTGACCCTTTATCCTCACTTCCCTTCCTTCCTTTTCTGTCCATTTATTTCCACTTCCCTTTTCCTTCTCTCCTTTTAATTTTCTTTATCATATATTTCTATTTTTTCATCTTCTCTCATTATCTCCTTTCATATCTCTTTCTGCCTCTCTCCATCTCCCTGTTCATATCCCTCCCCTTCCATCTCCCTCTACTTACCTTCCTTTCCCTATCTTTTTCCCCCCGTACAACGAATAACCTAGAGATTGCTGGAAGGTTTGTGGCGCTGTGGTAACCCCCGTCCCTCCCTGAGCCAACTTGCTGGAACATGGCGGCCAAGTGACCTACTTACCCACGCTAAACGAGGACAAGGGAGGTGAGGGGAAAAGAGGGGAGGTCATGGAGGTAAAGGGGGGGGGAGACAGGTCATGGAGTTGAGGGGAGGCGAGAGGAGGCAACTTAAGGTGGGGGGGAGGGGGGACTTTTATTAGGTCAAACTCGACCTCTTCAACCAATGAATGTGATCGAATGCAATTAGGAAAAAAACTTTGAATTCACGTTAGTATCATTAAAAATCTAATTACGCCTTTTTTCCTTTTTTTTTCGAGTGGGCGACGATTTATACCTGGCCTAATTAATACGTACCGAGCTTTAATACTGAACCAGAACAAAAGTAATCTCCAGTGACGAAACTCGGCTCTTAATCGAGGACAAACAGACGCAGACGCTAAGGTAGACGCAAACGCCGACCTCGGGGGCATTAAACTCGTGTGCTTTGTCGTCATAAGTTACACACAGCCCTAAATTGTAAATCCTCAGCAGGTTAGCATCGTCATCAAACACTTCAGTCTACAAAACAACACACGACTAACAACAGGTGAAGTCGTGTACATTTGGGTTAAAGGATCCCTGTCAAGAGCTCAGGTCGTCCCCCTCCCACCCAAATTCTGAGTGACAGCACAGGTCATGGAGGTCAACATAGATCAAAGGTTACCACAGGTCATAAAATGTCAACATTGATTAGGAGGCGTCAGCTCAGGGTCATGATAGGGGCAGCATAAGTCATGAGAGACTGCATAGGTCATGAAGCGAAGGGTCACCGCCAGCGGATGGAATTATGTCAAGATATGTTCGCGTCTTCATGCTAGTTTACCCCAACCCCTGCCCTTGCCCCAACCCCTCTACCTTGACCCCACATTCTCTGTCTTTACCCCACCACCTGAGCCTTGACCCCACTCCCTTTATCTTGAACCCATCCCTTTGTCTTGACCCCAACCCCTCCGCCTTGACCCTACCTTCTGACCCTTGACCCCACCCTTACGCCTTGACCCCCTCCTTCTGTCTTGACCCCCTCACCACCACCTAAGATAGCCTATTCGACACCGAAAGACCAAAAAGTTGCTTTAACACCCGGTCACACACTGGACAACTCACTTCCCTGTGGCGTCAGAGGTTAGCGGCACCACCTCCCACCAACCATCACAGCCTCTTTCATCCCCCCACAGGAAGAGCTAAGTTTGAGGTCACTGCATAAAACATTCCCTTTACGACTGAACGTGACAACCAGAAGCAGACAGCCAGGTCTCCAGAGACACAGGTCGACCTCCTTTTTTTTGTCGAAAAAGTTTTCGCCGGCGCTGACAAATCTAGTCCACCGCTGGATAGGATCCGACTTACCCTTCCATCCGCTTGTCCGGGTGACCACCAGGAAGAGAATGATGGATGGAGTCTTTCTGCCCATCACTTTCACTCACTCACCGGACACACACACACACACACACACACACACACACACTCTCTCCACATGGTGAGACAAGAGCGAGTGACTCTCTCTCTCTCCCCCATAGGTCTTACTCACAGATTTTTCATTATATTAATTTTTTCAATCTATTCCAAAATATTTCAAGTTTTCATCATATTTTGTATTCATATTTTGCAAAATTTCTATCACATTCAACACTTTTCACAATACTCAACCAACTATTACACAGGATCGTCTTTCCCCTGTTATTGGCTGCACTGATATAAAAGCCAAAATCACAATATGGTTATTATAAGACCACCATTTACCTATTTTGCCACCCAACAAAAACCGAACCCATGTCCTCAAGTTACAAATACAATACAGTCTGGAAAACCAATATGATTACCCCCTGCTCAGTGTCTTCACCAGCCTCCCTCCTTCCCCACGACCCACTTAGTAAGCTGCTGGATGCTACGACGTCAATCCCAGAAATGCGTAAATCTCAGATTACGTATCTGACCGACCATCATCCTCGGCTCCACTTAATGGTGAAAACTGGGGCAAGAGTGGCTGAGGTGAGTGGCGCTATAGGGGATGGTATTATTATTATTATTATTATTATTATTATTATTATTATTATTATTATTATTATTATTATCGTAACTAGCATCACTCACACACACACACACACACACACACACACACACACACACAAAGTAATTAAGTGGCTTAAATGAGCAATAAGGTATTTGAGCAATTGGGGTTGGGTGTAAATGGGACTGCCCAGTATGGGCCAATAGGCCCGCTGCAGTTTCCTCCATTCTTATGGTCTTAAGTAAGACGCTTTGTTTACGCAAGGTTGAGAAAGATGTTGCTTAATCACCATTGTGCTGAGTGTTATAGAGGAAGATAGTGTGTGTGTGTGTGTGTGTTTGTGTGAGTGTGTGTGTGTGTGTGTGTGTGTGTGTGTGTGTGTGTGTGTGTGTGTGTGTGTGTGATACTGTAATAATGAACCCAAATAAGAGTATAACCCTCAGTATACCTCATATATACCAGCTCTATTATATAAACTCCATAAGAGTATAACCCAATATATATTAGAACAGTAACAACAATAACTACATGACCTAACAAGTTTAATACCTGGTGCACTAGACGTTATACAAGACAGGTAACTTGTTAAGGTAAATAGCTGAACTAACAGAACAAATGGTGGAAACAAATTTGAGGAAGGTATTTCTGTGTATATGTTTTCCTTATGTGTGTGTGAAGAGAGAGGAAAAACTCATAACAGGAGGAAACAATTTTAGGGTAAGAGACGGGAAAAAGGGTATAATTTCCTTCAGTATATAACAAAGATGTGAAGAACTGGAGGAGTGGGGGTGGGAGGCAAGGACACACAGGTGAGACAGTTTTGTGCGTGTGACCAAGGAAGTGAGAATAACATGTGGGGGAGGGAGGGGGTTAATACAGTTACCCAGGTAAGAATGTTGGTAAAAACCTGGAGAGAGAGAGAGAGAGAGAGAGAGAGAGAGAGAGAGAGAGAGAGAGAGAGAGAGAGAGAGAGAGGATGGCGCCACTGCTGCTACTCCACCTATACTCTACCCACTTCACTACCAACCCGCTACTTTTATTTTCCCTCCTCTAGCACCTGGTTACTACACACAGGAAGTCGCTCACAGGTACAAGGTTCATGGGGAGGGGGGGGGAAGGAGGGGGGATTTACACATCCTCTATACATGTGTAAATATAGTCACCTTTGATCACGACTCCCGGCCACAACAATCATCAACGTCTAGACTGAGAGATTAATTTCACCTGACTCGTGTAATTGACTCCACTAATAACTACAATGCAATAAAAGCAAATATATAAAAAGGCTGTAATAAAACATCTAAAGAAATATATAGTAGTGTCTGGGTAAGTAATGTTACTGTATCATCAACCTCACAAACCTTGATTGTCCTCTAATCCAGTGGCTCTTCGCGGGCTGGAACGACTCTGCCTTAATTCAGAGAAGAAATTTCCTTCCCAGTATGGGTTACCCGAACGCCTTTTCATTAAGTGCTCGCTTCACTACCACAGTTGGGCGCCTGGGGGTTTCACAACTCTTTATTGCTCAATCAAGAGACGGAAAAAAACTAAATTGCAACTAGTTTGTGAGAGAAAAAAAAATATTCTAGTTTAGGTTGCACGTGGAGGAGGGAGATGGGGCAGTTAGCCGAAAATCACCTCTGTGTGTGTGTGTGTGTGTGTGTGTGTGTGTGTGTGTGTGTGCGTGCGTGTGTGTGATACTTAGAGACACAAGACAAACATCTTCAATAAATTACTTACAAACTCCACACCTTTCCCTCTCCTCTCACCCACAGCTAAAATAAAACAAAAGAAGGTGGCTATGGGGAAGAGAGGGGAAACACGGGAAGCTGAGGGGGGGGGTGGGGGAGTGAGGGGAATAAGTAGCACATGTGGGAGGCTGAGAAGGGGAGAGGGAGGGGAAGATACGGGAGGCTGGGATGGAGCGAGTGAGGGGAGGGAATGAAGGGAAAATGGGGTCGGAAGAGAAGATGGAAGAATAAAAATAAAAATGGGAAGGAGAATATGTAAGAACAAAGGAGGAGACAAAGGCGGGAGAGGGAGAAGGAAGATAAATTATGAGAGAGATGGAAGGTGTATGAGAGAAAGTGGAAGAAAGGGGGAATGAAAAACTAAAAAGACAGCAAGAGAGAGGAGAGGTAGGAACTAACGGATAATTATAAAACAAGAAAGGGACAAAGAGCGAACAGTGCAGGCAAGTGGTAGGCTAGGAGGAACACTTTAGCAGCTCCAAGTCTCTCCAAGTCTGACAGAGAAGGTATCCCCGGCAGCAACCCCAATTGTTCATTTGGTCACGTTCCCAACCCTCGCTAGTCGTTATGCAGCTCAATGATTGCCAGATCTAGCCGAGTAACTAATAAACACGATACACCTGGCTACCAGCGTCACGTGTTGAAAAGATCTGGGGGGAACAGGGTGAGGAAGGAGGGCAGGGATGGAGGCAGGGAACACTAGATGCATGGGCGTACCAGAGGTGTTGTGACGCCCAAAAACCCGAGTGTGGTAGTACTAGGGCCAATTGCAAGAACAGTTGTGGGGTGAACGACGCCGTTTACGATGACCTTCTTGCCCTGATCTTGTTTCAGGAATACCACCCTTTTGAAGCTCTGGAGAGATCTCGAAGTTTCGATATTTTGAGTACAGCACTAGCTAATAATTCCCACCAGGGAACTTGTTTCGAGACTCATCCAAAGCTTCGAAAAGTGCAGAATTCCATGTGTTAAAGGCGATATTGCTGAAAAAAGACCAGGGCAAGAAGGTCATCGTAAATGGCGTCGTACACCCCATTACAGTTCTTGCAATTGGCCCTAAGGTGTGTGGCGCCACGCAGTCCAACAGCTTCACCTCGCATGTTCCTCCCCCGGCACACACATGTTTATAAATACACAAATGTTTACTCTCTCTCTCTCTCTCTCTCTCTCTCGGATAAAGGCCCGCTCTCCGAGTTTCACCAAAACCAACCACGCCTGGTAACCCGATGTCACAACAGGCAGAGATAAATCAAGTTATTCCTCGTTTGTATGCTTGTGTCATCGTGTGTGTGTGTGTGTGTCACAACTCAGGTGGCTGGACGTGCACACTAAAACACGCATGAGCAAGACGAAGACAGTCATGAATGAGAATATAATGGAAATAAGATGAAGTTCCTACGGCCTGTCTTGGACCTCTTACTCACCCCTGTACTCATAAAGTCAACCTCCCCTCAACTGTGGAATGTGTTTTTGTACATCTACTGAACACTTGGGAGCAGTCAGACCCTCCTAAGGTTTTCTAAGTGAGAGCGACGTTAAGTTTTCAACCCCAGTAGTGAGGTGAGGAAACTTAGAAATTTGTGGTTCTCTAACTTCCCCCCCCCCCCACTGTGGCATCACCTTGGGTTCAGTCGACAGTCTCTAAAGCTACAGAGAGGGCAGGAAGTAGGGGCTAAGACGCTAAGAGATTAGATAACAATCACCACGTTATTGAACATAATAACGTGTGATTGTTATCTTGAAAATCACCATCGTCGAATTAACGTTTGTGTTGCAGTGTTATCTAAGAGACAACACTAACACCCTACACTGTATTTCAGACTCGGTAAAAATAACACTAGTATGCAACACTGAAATACACTGTTTGTATTTCTGGCCAGGTATAACTTACAAAACAATATTTGTCACCCTGTATCTCACCCCAGTAGTACACTTCAGACTTTCTGTATTTACAAACAAAACCTGATATAGATGGCGGTGTTCTTTAATCTACCTTACCTGCGTGTTTATCTTCGTTAATTAAATGAAGGTTACCTGGTGTGAGTGGTTGTCCATGTCATCCCTACTTGACGATAACCTGCTATTAATGACGGTGTATTAGTCAAGAGTGTAGGGATCCCGGGAGTGAGTCACAATGTATGTCGGAGCAGTGAACTTTGTAATCACCACCACCACACCACACACGAACCAGTGAGACAACAGCTGTAGGTGTCCTGCAGCTTTAAGACAGTGCCTACCGCTCCTATCCGGTACACCACTTACTGAACACAAGAGTAATAATTTATTTAACCAGAACAGGAAAACAAGGGAATTTTCGAGCGCGCGCACACACACACACACACACGAACTGATCGCTATAAGAACAGCCCAGTCCCAACCATTGTAAAAATTATCAATAACTTGTAATAAACCAGTGTATTCACTCCCAGTAAATACTACTTCTTGCACTGTCACTATGTTGAAATGCACTGTAGTTTGAGCTTTTCCCCATCTAGTTATTATATATCTTATTTGTATCACTTATGTTACTTGTATATTATTTGTAATTCGAAACCCATTCCCCAAATATGTAACTGTATATTTTCAGCCTTCTGGCTGCCAAGCTCTTTCAATAAACCGTTAATTATTATTATCCATTTATTATTACACACACCAGGAACTAAATGTTACCAATAATATCCTTTTGCCGTTGAAAGAACACCTGTAGGCCAAGGAGGTCTTGTGAGCATGACGTCTTCAACCTGTCCTCTAGACTTGGGTTAACTGGCCACTCAGAGAGCATTTAGGAGTCAAGCCACGGTATCAAGTCACGCGTCCTAGGCCATGTGAGACGAGTCCTTCTCTCACACCTGACTGCCTCCATTATACTCCTGAAATACTTGGCAGGTTTGAGGAGCCAGAGTTTGTAAACACGTGGAATATTATCAAAGGTTGTGTACTTATTATGATACTTTATGAATAATTATCACACACACACACACACACACACACACACACACACACACACACACACACACACACACACACACACACACACACACACACACACACACACACACACCAACTAAACTCCATCAACTCTCTCAGTAACCAACCAAGATAAATTATTTTTCCTAGATGATGGTTATTTACAAACACACAACACTCTCAACAAAGGACGTACGTAAATTATACTATTCTTGTGTCGTGTTCAGCACCTCACCTGTGAACCTTTGTACCTGTCACCTACCTCAAACAATATCACCACACCTGTTCACGTCTATATATACAGTCTGAAAGCGTTCACATCTGACATACACTCTGACTTTGTTTAGTCGAATTATAATGGCGAATCAGGGATAAATATAGTTATTTAATTGGGAGAAGGAGGAAGGAGGGTAGGAGGAGGAGCAGGAGGAGGAGGATGAGGAGGGAAAGAAGGAGAGAAGGAGGAGGAAGAGGGGAGGAAGAAAGGGGAGAGGAGGATGAGCAGAAAAACGAGAAGGAAAAGGAGAAGAAAAAAGAGAATAGAAAAGAGGAGGAAGAGATAACAAAGCCTTCCTGTGCTATTTCCACCCCACGCCCCAAGGACAACACTGTATCAGCCATCTACAACGTGACTGTTTTATCCCATACACTCCAGCCACAGTAGAGAGGAAAATAAAGGCATAAAACCACTATTGTCTTTTCCGATTAGCCAAGCCTGTATGAGTGTCAAATTAACCTTAATAAGTATGGAATGTCTGTTTGTTTGTTTGGTATTATCACCACTACCACCATCACCACCACTACCACTGTTACCACCACTACCACTATTACCACCACCACCACTCCTATTACTAGTACTACTATTACAACCAAGTCAAGATATCCTAAATTTTATATTTAACAAGAAATCATAAAAGGGAACTAAGCAAGAGTTTAATAGAGTGACATACGAGAACATTGTAGATTATCACTCACACACACCATAAGACCATAAGTAAATAAGGAGTCTGCAATAGGCCAGTTGGCCTGTGCATGGCAGCTCCTGTCGAGAGTTACTACCACTCTCTATCATCCATGTATCTATCTAGCCTCCTTTTGAAACTTTCCAGAGTTCCAGCACTTACTATAAAGTTGCTAAGCTTGTTCCACTCGTCCACCACCCTATTTGTGAACACACACATACACACACAGAATCAAAACAATAAACTCGAACTATGGACCTTACACAGGTACACACAGATACACCTACACTATAACAAACAAGGTTCACCCGTCCGTAGAGAGACAATAAGAACCAGAACTATAAAATAGAGGGAAAAAATACTGATTGTCGTTCACTTTCACGAGCTTGTTAGGTTACACCCACGTATACGTATCGGGTGTTATCGAAATGTATGTATGTATGTATGTATGTATGTATGTATGTATCACAACGCACCAAGAGGGTAAAACAAAATTTTACTGAAGAGAAACAAACAAACAACACAACACACACCTAAAGCCTCATACAACACAATTCACTCACTCACTCACACACTCACTCACTCACTCGCTCGCTCGCTCAGAAATATATAAATGAGTAAGTGAAAGACATTATTGTAAGCTACACACACTGTACACACAATAACTAATTCTTTATACTGTGTGTGTGTGTGTGTGTGTGTGTGTGTGTGCGTAAGAGGCTTTTAATGGCCAATTTGGTTTGTATAAGCTCGTGTGTTTTTGAAAGTATTAACAAGTCTTAAAAAAATCTATATAATAATAATAATAATAATAATAATAATAATAATAATAATAATAATAATAATAATAATAACAATAATAATAATAACAATAATAATAATAATAATAATAATAATAATAATCATTCCTAATAATTTCAAAATACTACCAAGTGTTGAAAATCTATGTATAAACGTTCAATCAGAATAAGTTTCACGTCATCACAAATGCATAAATGGAAGCCTGAACAGACAAGAACTGAAGCCTTCGCGAAATTTCGACACAGAATATGAAGCCTCCCCAAGTGATCTCAGAGAAGCTTAGAAGCAGAGAGAGGAACTGCAACCACCACACGTAAACAATGAAGCTTAGACAGGGAATAGAGCTTCCCCAGAAGAACACAATGAACCTTGAACACTCGACATGTGAAGCAAGGCGTGGGAGGGAGAATAGTTCAACAACAGGGCGTGGGAGGGAGAACAGTTCAACAACAGGCCGTGGGAGGGAGAACAGTTCAACAACAGGGCGTGGGAGGGAGAACAGTTCAACAACAGGCTGTGGGAGAGAGAATAGTTCAACAACAGGGCGTGGGAGGGGGAATAGTTCAACAACAGGGCGTGGAGGGAGGTTCAACAACAGGCCGTGAAGGAGAATAGTTCAACAACAAAGGGAAGGAGAATAGTTCAACAACAGGCCGGGAGGGAGAATAGTTCAACAACAGGGCGGGAGGGAGAATAGTTCAATAGGTCGTGGAAGGAGAATAGTTCAACAACAGGCCGTGGGAGGGAGAATAGTTCAACAACAGGGCGGGAGGAGGAATAGTTCAACAACAGGCGTGGGAGGGAGAATCGTTCAACAACAGGGCGGGAGGAGAATAGTTCAACAACAGGCCGGAGGGAGAATAGTTCAACAACAGGACGGGGAGGAGAATAGTTCAACAAGAGGACGTGGGGAAGGAGAATAGTTCAACAACAGGGCGGAGGGAGAATAATTCAACAACAGGCCGGGAGGGAGAATAGTTCAACAACAGGACGTGGAGGGAGAATAGTTAAACAAGAGGACGTGGGAAGGAGAATAGTTCAACAACAGGCCGGGAGGGAGTAGAACGTCAACAGGCCGGGAGGGAGAATAGTTCAACAACAGGGCGTGGGAGGGAGATAGTTCAACAACAGGGCGTGGAGGGAGTATAGTTCAACAACAGGCCTGGGAGGAGAATAGTTCAACAACAGGCCGGGAGGGAGAATAGTTCAACAACAGGGCGTGGAGGGAGATAGTTCAACAACAGGCCGTGGGAGGGAGAATAGTTCAACAACAGGCCGTGGAGGAGAATAGTTCAACAACAGGGCGGAGGAGAATAGTTCAACAACAGGGCGTGGAGGAGAATAGTTCAACAGGAAGTGGAGGAAGAATAGTTCAACAACAACAGGACGTGGGAGAGAGAATAGTTCAACAACAGGGCGGGAGGAGAATAGTTCAACAACAGGCCGGGAGGGGAATAGTTCAACAACAGGACGGGAGGAGAATAGTTCAACAACAGCACGTGGGAGGGAGAATAGTTCAACAACAGGACGGGAGGGAGAATAGTTCAACAACAGGCCGTGAGGGAGAATAGTTCAACAACAGGCCGTGGAGGGAGAATAGTTCAACAACAGGGCGGGAGGAAGAATAGTCCAACAACAGACCGTGGGGAGGAAGAATAGTTCAACAACAGGGCGTGGAGGGAGAATAGTTCAACAACAGGGCGTGGAGGAGACTAGTTCAACTACAGGATGTGGGAGGAAGACTAGTTCAACAACAGGCCGGGAGGGAGAATAGTTCAACAACAACAGTGTGGGAGGGAGAATAGTTCAACAACAGGCCGTGGGAGGGAGAATAGTTCAACAACAGGCTGTGGGAGGGAGAAACAGTTCAACAACAGGGGGGGGGGAGAACAGTCCAACAACAGGCCGGGAGGGAGAATAGTTCAACAACAGGCCGTGGAGGGAGAACAGTTCAACAACAGGGCGTGGAGGGAGAAACAGTTCAACAACAGGCTGTGGGAGAGAGAATAGTTCAACAACAGGGCGGGGAGGGGAATAGTTCAACAACAGGGCGTGGAGGGAGAATAGTTCAACAACAGGCCGTGGGAAGGAGAATAGTTCAACAACAGGCCGTGGGAGGGAGAATAGTTCAACAACAGGGCGTGGAGGAGGAATAGTTCAACAACAGGGCCTGGGAGGAGAATAGTTCAACAACAGGCCGTGGAGGAGAGAATAGTTCAACAACAGGGCGGGAGGAGAATAGTTCAACAACAGGACGTGGGAGGAGAAAAGTTCAACAACAGGCCGTGGAGAGAATAGTTCAACAACAGGTGAGGGAGAATAGTTCAACAATAGGCCGTGGAGGGGAGAATAGTTTAACAACAGGGCGTGGGAGGGAGAATAGTTCAACAACAGGACGTGGGAGGAGAATAGTTCAACAACAGGGCGTGGAGGGAGAATAGTTCAACAACAGGCCGTGGAGGGGAGAATAGTTCAACAACAGGGCGGGGAGGGAGAATAGTTCAACAACAGGGCGGGAGGAGAATAGTTCAACAGGACGTGGAGGGAGAATAGTCCAACAACAGGCCGTGGGAGGGAGAATAGTTCAACAACAGGCCGTGGGAGGGAGAATAGTTCAACAACAGGGCGTGGGAGGGAGAATAGTTCAACAACAGGGCGTGGGAGGGAGAATAGTTCAACAACAGGCCGTGGGAGGGAGAACAGTTCAACAGCAAGGCGTGGAAGGAAGAATAGCTAAGGAGGAAGACGTTGGAAGAAGAATGGCTAAGCAGCAAGAAGTGGGAGAAGGAATATAAGTTCAACACCTGCCTCACTTAGACTAATCACCAACAACTTGGGACCCACAACCCCTTCCCGAGATCTAGGTTAATGATCCAACCAACACATTTCCCCTGTGACACCAATCCCTTCCCGAGTCTACCATCTTGTCTAACAAATCTGCTAACGTTTTTTAGGAAAGTCTTCGAGGTAGTAGATAATGACGAAAATTACGATGTTATTTACTTAGACTTTAGCAAAGCATTTGACAGAGTACCGCATCAGAGGCTTCTGAGAAAAAAGCTCATGGTATCGAGGGGAAAGTTTTAAATTGGATAAAATCATCTCACCGACAGAACGCAGAGGGTCAACGTAGATGGTGTTAAATCTGAGTGAGGCCGTGTAACCAGTGGATTCCCCAGGGGTCAGTACTAGGCCCACTTGTTCATAATTCATAAACGATCTAGATACTGGGATCAGCAGTGACATAAGCAAGTTTACGGATGACACCAAAATAGGGCGGCAAATTAATTCAGGCAGGATGCAAATGCATTACAGGAGGATCTAAATAAACCAGGGGTGGTCTGAAAAATGGCAAATGAAATTCAACACCAGCAAGTGCAGCGTATATATTGGAGAACAAATACTTATAATGTATACAGCCTTAACAACATCAACCTAGAGAAGTCGACTTGTGAAAGAGACCGGACCTACGGCCTGAAAACAGTGCGTTAATGTTCGAAATAAGGCAAACAGAGTATTGGGTTTTATATCTAGAAAGTGTAAGTAACAAAAGTGCAGAGTCTTATTGCAACTATATCTTGCGCAAAGTCAGGCCGCACCTCGATTATGCGGTTCAGTTCTGGTGCCCTATTATAGAATGGATATCAATTCACCAGAGTCGGTGCAGCGAAGAATGACAAAAATGATTCGGGACGAAACCTTCCATATCAGGATAGGTTAAAGAAACTTAACATTCCCTAGAAAGACGAAGAGTGCGAGGGAGATATGATAGAAATATTTAAGTGGTGAAAGGAATCAATATAGGGATATAGATAAAGTTCTTATAATATCCGAGCAGGATAGGACTCGAGCAACGGATTCAGTTGGATAAGTTTAGGTTTAGGAGAGATAGGAAGAAACTGGTTCACAAATGAGGTTGGTGGACGAGTGGAACAAGCTAACACTTTGTAGTAAGTGCAGGAACTCTGGAAGTTTCAAAGGAGGCTGGATAGATTC